>NC_057719.1:37944729-38040422 GCF_004010195.1 Chiloscyllium plagiosum
GTGGACTTGTTGGGCCGAAGGGCCTGTTTCCACACTGTAAGTAATCTAATCTAATCTTTTTAAATTCTTGTTCTGCTCACCTTATAAATGTGCCCTGTAGTCTTGGAATCCCTCATCCTAGGGAAAAGAAACATGCCATCAACTCTATCTATATCCCTCACGATTTTATAAACCTCTATAAGGTTCCTACTCACCTTCCTACTCTCCAGTGAAAATGTCCCAGCATATCCAGCCTTTCTTTATAAATTAAACCTTCCATACCTGGCAACATCCTGGTAAATCTCTCTGAACCTCACCAGCTTAATAATATCCTTGTCTATAACTAGATGACCAGAAATGGATACAATCCTCCAGAAGACGCCTCACCAATATCCTGTACAACCTCAACATGACTTTCCAACTCCTATATGCAAAGGACTGAACAATGAAGGCAAGTGTGCTAAATGCCTTTTCAACCACCCTGTCTATATGTGAAGCAAGCTTCAAAGAATTATGTACCTGCATCCCTTGGTCCGTCTGTTCTACAACACTACCCAAGGCCCTACCATTAATTGGAAATAAAACTGTAGAATATGCATGAACACATATGTTGCTTTTCCGGTCTTCATCTTTGTTCAGAAGTGTATTTGATAAATTATTACTTTTTATATTGCATTGTTGGTATCCTCTTGAATTTCGACAAAGGCAATATTTCACTTGACAACACCTCCTAGTGAGCTGTACTAGCTTGAAGAACAAAGGATGATGGAATATGGGAGGAGCACCAATTGAAAATTCTCCTCCAGCAGTGTCCTGAAATTGTCCTGACTTGATATTAAGTCACCATTTAGTCATGGTCACTGGGTGAAAATTCTGGAACTCCTCACAAATAGGCAATAAGATGTAAGAGCAGCAGTAGGCCATTCAGCCCAACCTGTCTGCCATTCAATGAAATCACAGCTGATCTGAGAGCCCTGAACTCCACTAATTCTCATATGATCGATTCCCTTATGATTAAAAACCTATCTATCTCAGCCGTGAACAGCCTCCACAGACTCACTGAGCTGAATGAAAAAAAATCATCTCTCCTTTAAATGGATGACTTATTCTGAGATGATGCCCTTTCATCCTAGATTTTGTACCTATCCGCCAAGCCCCTAAGATTCTTTTATGTTTCAGTAAGATCTCTTATGTTCCTAAAGTCAAGCCCAAACTTCACATAATCTTCATAAGAGATCCCCTATACCAGAGATCAACACAGTGAATCCTCTTTACTTCCAAAGCCTGCATATCTTTCCTTAGATAAGGGGACCAAAACTATTCACAGTATTCCAGCTGTGGTCTGACCAGTGCTTTGTACACCTGTATCAGGACCATCCAATTTGCTTTTGCCTTTAAAATGAAAGCCAATGTTCCATTTGTTTTCTCTGTTACCTGGTAGAATTGCTAGATTTCTTTGTTCTCATGTAATAGTACGCCCAAATCTCTCTGTGCTGTAGCTTTCAGCAGTCTTTCCCCAATTAAATAACATTCAGTTGCTCTATTCTTTCTGCCACAGTGCATAACCTCATGCTGTAATTCGTCTGCCAAATTTTTGTTCACTACTTGTCTATATCCATCTGTAGACTCCTTTTGTCATCCTTACTATTTGGTTTCCCACTTGTATTTGTGGCATCTGCAAACCTGGCAATAGAACCACCACTTTCATCATCTAATTCATTAAGATATATTGTAAATAACTGGCCCCAGCACTGATCCCTGTAGCAGTCTACTATTTATAAGTTGCCATCCTGAAAATGCCCCCCTTATCCGCACTGTTTTTCTTCTGTTAGTTAGGTAGATCTCTATTCATACTAATATGCTACCTCCATCAGGACATGATCTTATTTTATTAAGTAGTCTAATCTGTGGTATTTTATCAAATGCCTTTTGAGAATCCAAATAGATTATATCTAATGATTCCCCTTTATTTATCCTGCTTGCTACTTTCTCGAAGAATTGTAATAAATTTGTCAGGTATGATTTCCTCCTTATGAAGCCATGCTGGCTCTGCTCTATCTTATTATTTGTTTCTAACTGCTCTAGTATTATATCCTTTACAACAGACTTGAACATTTTTCCCAATGTCACATGTTAAACTAACTCAGAGTCACAGAGATGTACAGCACGGAAACCTTTGGTCCAACCGTCCATGGTGACCAGATATCCCAACCCAATCTAGTCCCACCTGCCAGCACTTGGCCCATATCCCTCCAAACCCTTCCTATTCATATACCCATCTCCATACACGTACCACCCTCTGTGTGAAAAAGTTGCCCCTTAGGTCTCTTTTTATATCTTTCCCCTCTCACCCTAAACCTATGCCCTCTAGTTCTGGATTCCCCGACCCCAGGAAAAGATTTTGTCTTTTTATTCTATCCATGCCCCTCATGACTTTGTAAACCTCTATAAGGTCACCCTTCAACCTCTGACGCTCCAGGGACAGCAGCCCCAGCCTGTTCATGCTTTCCCTATAGATCAAATCCTCCAACCCTGGCAACATCCTTGTAAATCTTTTCTGAACCCTTTCAAGTTTCACAACAGCTTTCTGATAGGAAGGAGACCAGAATTGCATGCAATATTCCAACAGCGGCCTAACCAATGTCCAGTACAGCTGCAACATACCTCCCAACTCTTGTACTCAATACTCTGACCAATAAAAGAAAGCATATAAAACGCCTTCTTCACTATCCTATCTACCTGCGACTCCACTTTCAAGGAGCTATGAACCTGCACTCCAAAGTCTCTTTGTTCAGCAATACTGTCTAGGACCTTACCATTAAGTGTATAAGTCCTGCTAAGATTTGCTTTCCCAAAATGTAGCACCTCGCATTTATCTGAATTAAACTCCATCTGCCACCTTTCAGCCCACTGGCCCATCTGGTCAAGATCTGAGGTAATCTCCTTCGCTGTCCACTACACCTCCAATTTTGGCATCATCTGTAAACTTACTAACGATACCTCTTATGCTCACATCCAAATCATTTATATAAATGATGAAAAGTAGAGGACCCAGCACTAATCCTTGTG
Organism: Chiloscyllium plagiosum; assembly: GCF_004010195.1. Lineage (NCBI taxonomy): Eukaryota > Metazoa > Chordata > Chondrichthyes > Orectolobiformes > Hemiscylliidae > Chiloscyllium > Chiloscyllium plagiosum. The sequence continues at coordinate 37,947,778 of NC_057719.1, forward strand.
GCACTTCACTGGTCACAGGCCTCCAGTCTGAAAAACAACCCTCCACCACCACCCTCTGTCTTCTACCTTTGAGCCAGTTCTGTATCCAAATGGCTAGTTCTCCCTGTATTCCATGTGATCTAACCTTGCCAATCAGTCTCCCACGAGGATCCTTGTCGAATGCCTTACTGAAGTCTATGTCAATCACATTTACCCCTCTGCCCTCATCGATTCTCCTTGTTACTTCTTCAAAAAGCTCAATCAAGTTTGTGAGATGTGACCTATAGTTACATTTTGTCGCCCTCCCTTTTTGAATAAGGGTATTACACTGGCAGTTTTCCAAACCTTTGGGACTTTCCCAAAATCTAAGAATTGTTGAAAGACTATTACCATGCTATTACTATCTCTGTAGCTACTTCTTTTAATACCCTACAACACAACTCATCAGGTTCAGGGAATTTATCGGCTTTTATCTCCATTAGTTTTCCCGCACTTTCTTGCTGGTGATAGCTATTGTGTTGATTTCTTCTCCCCCTTGGCTATTTAGTCATTTTGAAAAGCTATTAGTGTCTCTTACTGTGTAACTATTAACACTCAATACATAGTAGCTCCTTCTATATTTGGAAATATAGAAACAAGAATTCAGTAAAATGTAAACATAGTCAAAAGTATGGAATTCATTTCGTTAACCATTTTGCAACTGAAAGTGTAAAGGTCAGGCTTCACAATTTCAATCAATGAAGTATTTAAACACAGAGGTGGAGAGTTCCCAGCCCTGACTGTTGTGGGCTATGTTGAGAATGGAAAATCGGTAGATATGTCCAACACAGGGCTTCTCAACGTTGAGAGCATTTTCCAACTGAGTGTTGAATGGCAAAGTGAGATTCGCACTAGTGAGTGGCAAGAGGTCTACCTACATATATTCATATGCATTAGTACTTAATTACTCGTAAATCTCACCTCATTAATAGGAAATTTCCCATTCTCCAACCAACCAAATAAAAACTTGTTGCTGACAATTCCCAACATGAAAAGGAGAGTGATGAACACACAACTGCAGCTCACTGCTTACTCTTCTGGACCACCATCTCAACCAGTTGGCACCAGTGTTTGAGGGTATTCCCCATGGGCAGTGACCGCAGCACCTGCGTCCACAAATCCTAGCATCTGATGCATACCAGCCTCACTACATTATCATGCCACACCTCCAATTCACTTACAGTATGAATCTGCTTTTTAATGCTGAACTATAGAGTACAGGGGCATTTTCCATTCAACAGGAATGGGACCCCTCTCATTAATTGAATGAGTGAGCACCTCAGGGCACTCAATAGCTGTTTCACTCACTTTGTGCCTACTTCACAGTAAATGCTTACCTTGTCTCAACATTTTGCATTTTGTCACTTAAACCAGATCTTAAAGGCTCACCATCTTGCCCTGCTGTTCAGCACAGACACAAATCCAGGCAGCATGCCACGGTTGTCAGCAATCATCTGTGAAGGGGGTGGAAATGTTGCTGTTTGGCACTATACCACAACAATGTCAAATCTGCACCAGGTGCCAGCTGTGTACAGTACATACCAAGCACACTGAAAATGCTTCAACTAAATGACCATGTTTCTTCAATAAAGGAAATTAATCCTCAGTCAGGCAAGGATTCCCAGCACAGTCAGTCAGAACAGCTTAGATGGAGGTTTGAGTACAGTCTGTTGACAGCCCTGTGATCAGGGTCAGGGATTTTGCCCATTTACAGTCTGGGGATTAGGCCCTGGACAGCCTGTGGGTCCAGTGGAACCAATCCGGGGAACAGCAGGAAGACAACGTGTACAGGTATCAGGGTGTGATCACTGTCATTCAAGGCTATCTGTTTAAGTCCCTCAAGTGGGTTGATCGTGGAGTTCTGATCAGTAAGGATCATGGGAAGGTGGTTATCAGGGTCTAATGTTGCAGATGGGAACCTGCAGATTCAATTCTGGGGATTGGAGGCAGCAAGAAATGTTTTGGGATGAAGAGGAGCGTAACGATTGTGAAGGTGGACATCTAAACATATGCCAGGAGAGATGATAAAGCTTTGACTAGAAAGAGGTAGGTGCAGGAGGAGGGTGTGTCATTGACAGTCAGCAAAGCCCTGGTTTCCCTACTGAGGACGATGCATTACTAGAACTGTCATGTTTATTCAACATGCCCATGCTAGGACGAGGGGATAAATTGGGGAGATGAGCGGCCGTGGATGGGTTGGGTAGTGACCTTGGGAATTTCAAAGCCGGTTGGGTTGACTGGGCAGGTTACCCAGGGCACGTGTACATCCGAGGGTTCACCAAGGGTAAGAGGTTGAGTCTGAAACTCATTGCGTGAAGAGCAATCACTGATTCCTTGCATCGTGCTGTAAATAACAATTGCACAACGAAGCTGAAAATGTCTTCCACCACACCTGGAGGGGATGGGGTGAGTGCTTCATTCGGTGAAGCCCTTCACAAACACTAACGCTGGGATACACCAGTGAGCACTATCTCCTGAACCTTAGGCATTAATCTGCTGTGTGCATCAAACACTCTTCCCTACATCATGCAATATTATAGAGGCATAGAGATCTACAGCATGGAATGACGCCCTTCAGCCCATCTTGCCCACACCAGCTAAAACAGCCATCTAATAATTATAATCCCATTTGAATTGTGAATTAATCCCACTAAAGCACTGTGTCATGTTTCAGGAGACAGCCTTCAGGATGCATCCTCTGAGGCATCCATGCTGTCTTCCTGTCTTGCAGCACCATCCTCTTCACTGCGCTAATGCCACACGTGCCTGTAAAGATAGAAGAGAGAGTACATCATGATTAAGAGATCAAGTTTCAGGCATTTTAAAAATATATTCCCAGTGAGAGTAGTGGGAGAGCAGCACAGCAATGAACAATGTTTCTCAAATGGTTACTAGGAAATGGATATTTCTGAGTCTCCTCTGGACCTCTCCCAGTCTTAACTGAGGAGGATCAAGATCTTCTCTTCATTGCAGGTGAGGAGCTGAGTGTAAGGTGTCCATCTTGGCTCTTCAGGATGTTTTCTCCTGAGATGAGAGATAGGGAGGGGTTCAGTGAGGTAATAGAGTAATAGGTAAAAGTGGGTCACAGCACTGGTAGTGCTGGTGCAGGTGGGTGAAAGGTGGTGAGTTGTCCTGAGGGAGCAGGCAGTGCAGGGACCATGCAGAAATAGAGATGAAGGGTTTGGTGGGTGAGGGAGAGTGAGGGAAGAGCATAAGCCTTTGGTGGGAGGTCGGTACAGAAGCGGAGACAGAATGAAGAGCGAATTAGCAGAAAGAAGATGGTGGTATCTAACCTGGCAGAGCAGAGAAGGTCATTGATCTTCTTTCCACAGTGCTGGACATTCCTCTGTATAGTTGTGACCACACTGAGCTGGGTGGTGACAATGCTGGCATGGTCTGCTATTGCGGTCTTCCCTGCCAGTCCTGAGACACAAAGATGTCCTTCCTCTACACCACCCTGTCCACAAGGATCTCCAGATCGCAGACTGTAATGTGGGTTGCCAGTTCCTCTTTATCTGCCAAATCTGGGGCTAGTTCATCAAACTGCCGCCCCACACTAACAATACTTAACACAATGGTCTTTCAAATATGATGCTGGTGCCGGGCTGCTTGGAGATACTACATTTAGTTCCATCATCTAAATTATTAATAAATATTGTGAATAACTGGGGTCCAAGCACTGATCCCTCTGGTATCCCACTGGCGGCTGCCAGATAGTTATTCAGACAGAAGTGTTTGTTGATACAATATAAGGTTTAAGCACTTAGCCAGAGACTTTCCCCAGGGCAGGATTGACTGGTACAAGGAGTCATTGTTTGAAGATATTAGGCGGAAGGTATAAAGGAGACGTCAGAGGTAGGTTCTTTACGCAGAGAGTTGTGAATGCATGGAATGTGTTGCCAGCTGTGGTGGTGGAAGCAAAGTCATTAAGGACATTTAAGTGACTGCTGGACATGCACATGGATAGCAGTGAGTTGAGGGGTGCGTAGGTTAAGTTGTTTTATTTTACATTGGGATTAACACTCAGCACAAAAATGTGGGCCAAAGGGCTTGTTTGTGCTGTACTTTTCTATGTTCTATGTTCTAAATGATTTATCTTGTTTGCATAAGTTATTTAGCACTTCAGTGAAATGTTCTCTTTCTTTCAAAATTATTTGAAGCAATTTTAAAGTATTGGATTTTTTTAATCAATTGTAGTGTTACTTGGTTAATAGCTGCATCATCAATAGACTGATTACTTTCTGTCAGAATGCCTCCCGAGCTAAGCTCTTGCTGGATTATGAGAGTTGGCATGAAAAGGGTGGTGCGTGGGGCTTATGAGTTGGTACTGAATTGACAGAGAGACTATAATGTGCCATGATTGAGGGCAGATGGAATATTAAGGAGTAGGTCCCTCGGCATGAGCAGTATCAGGGGTCTTGGGTGGGGGGGGGGGGGGGTGGTAGATCCATGGCTTAGTTTAACACAGGGGTTATGAAGGGACACAGGGTTGGGAATGTTAGCTTGGGATGGCATGGATAGAGAGGGAAATGCAGGTATGAGAGCAGGATTGATGCTTTACATTTCAATCTTTCATTTAAACTTTCATCTCAGTGCCAAGAGTTCCAGCTAGGCCATACATCCAGCCTGCCTCAGGAATAGTCAGTTTCTTCCACTCTTCCCAGATAATCCAACACATCCAGGCCACTGGACTGAAAATTGGGAAATGGGGCCAGCCATTTTTAAAGGTCAGGCATATAGAGCCAGGATTTCTCCCTGCATCTGCACCTTCCCCTCCCTCTCCCAACCACTATCACCAGCTCCCATCCCACCTTCTCCCTGGAGGTACAAAGGTCAGAGCAAAAATATCTCTTGCTGTGATTAGGTTCACCTATCTTTTGGTAAGGTGAAGTTTCAACATAAAAAAACCTTTCTTTTTAAAAGCTCAATATGTGAAACCAACTAATGAAATGACCGATTAATTTGAGACCTAAATACATTTTCATAGTGAGCATTCCTGTGCAATAATTCAGAGAACATTTGAAAACCTATCTTTAATGAACAAAAAAAAGTTTGTTGACTTGTCACGTAGTTTAGACTGATTCAGATTTGAAAGAAACTAATTTGTTAAACTCACTAACCGAATCAGAATTTATGTCTTTTAAAAACTTAAGACATTTTACTTAATGATCTAAAGTGGATATTGAAACAATCTAGAAATGTTTATGCAGTAAATCTCCGAAAGAATGATGTGGGTAAAGATATGGATGAAAGGTCATTTCTCTGGTGGTTTTTGTGGTTAGGACAACAAAAAGCTGCCAGGCCCTGTCTTATTAAACTCTTTTAGGCTTTTATTATACTCATGATACAATCTAAAATAATTTTCTGCAGAATGCAAGCTAGAGCTCCAGGCCTGAGATATACTGTCATTCTCATCACAATACATGTTGCACAAAACATACATGAACATGCAAAGGTTGGCTTCTGGGCAGTTTGTTTCAATTCTGAGAGATGATATGCTGCAACATCCCATTGATCTTAGTATTGTAAAGCAGTTTTAAGAATTTGCAGACAGTCCAATACATCACCTGACATGTTCCAAATTGAAGTCACAATACAATTGACTTGAGGTGCAGTTAGCATGAGACTGCCCACTAGTGGTCATCTCATAATTGGTGATTTAATTAGCCAGTAAGGTAAGACACCGACCTGTTAACGGCCACTTTTATGCTGACCTGATTCTCAAATTCTCAGCATTGCGTGCATTCAAAAGCTGTAAGTTAAATAGAGTGGCTTTACATAAAGAACCAAAATCTCACAGCGCTCACCCTACAAATCATCATCACTGTTATTAATCTCTCAGTTCGGTGCAGTGCTCTTACAGTACCCTATCCACGTGAACTTGTGTGAACTTCATGGTCCACGTGGATAGCCAGCTCAGCCAAACCCAAGCATTACCTAAACAATGTACAAATGAGGGTAATGATCATATCTTGCTTGCTTCATTGTGCAAGATCACAGCCTCCTCAGTTTCTCATTCTAGCTGGGATTGTTTAACTGTGTAAACCAGGGGTCAAATCAAGGACAATATTAGTGTGTAATGCTGGCATCACATGTAGAGATATATTAACTACTAGCTCCAAAAGTACCAATTAAAAACAAGAGGTGAGTTTACCCATGCCAAAAAAAAGCACAAAGCAAAACAGACATGTAATGCCCATAATATTGTTGTGGAATTTCTCAGCACTCTTTTAACGTAACTGACTTTGCTGGTACTGTACAGGATTTATTACTTGTGCCACTAAAATATAACTTTAAGGAAGGACAGTTGTTCAAACAAACCCAAAAGAACATTTTTGCATAAATTCTGTTGTATTGCAGTACAAGCTGCTGATTAATACAGACATTGTACGTTTAAGACAGTTACTGAGGGAGGATATTCCCGGAAATATATCCAGGGAAGTTATTGGGTGGATCTGAGAAATAAGAAAGAGATAATCACCTTATTGGGATTGTATTATAGACCCTCTAATTGTCAGGGGGAAATTGAGAGACAAATTTGTAAGGAGATCACAGTTAACTGTAAAAATAATAGTGTAGGAGATTTTAACTTTCCAAACATTGACTGGGACTGCCATAGTGTTAAGGGTTTAGATGGCGAGGAATTGAAGTGTGTACAAGAAAATTTTCTGATTCAGTATGTGGATGTACCTACTAGAGAACGTGCAAAACTTGACCTACTCTTGGGAAATAAGGCAGGGCAGGTGACTGAGGTGTCAGTGGGGGAGCACTTTGGGGCCAGCAACCATAATTCTATTAGATTTAAAATAGTAATGGAAAAGGATAGGCCAGATCTAAAAGTTGAAGTTCTAAATTGGAAAAAGGCCAATTTTGATGGTATTAGGCAAGAACTTTCAAAGCTAATTGGGTGCAGATGTTCGCAGGTAAAGAGACGACTGAAAAATGGGAAGCCTTCAGAAATGAGATAACAGGAGTACTTAAGAGAGAAATCAGGAGGGCAAAAAGGGGACATGAGATAACTTTGGCAAATAGAGTTAAGGAGAATCCAAAATTACAAATACATTAAGGACAAAAAGATAACTAGAGAAAGAATAGTGGCCCTCAAAGATCAGCGAAGTGGCCTTTGTGGGGAGGTGTAGGAGATGGGGGAGATACTAAACGAGTATTTTACATCACTATTTACTGTAGAAAAGGACAGGGAAGATAGCGAATGTAGGGACATAGATGGTGACACCTTGAAAAATGGCCATATTACAGAGGAGGAAGTGAAATGCATAAAAGTTGATAAATCCCCAGGACCTGATCAGGTGTACCCTAGAACTCTGTGGGAAGCTACAGAAGTGATTTCTGGGCCTCTTGCTGAGATATTTGTATCGTCGATAGTTACAGGTGAGGTGCCTGGAGGTTGGCTAACATGGTGCCACTGTTTAAGAAGGGTGGTAAGGACAAGCCAGGGAACTATTGACCAGTGAGCCTGATGTTGGTGGTGGGCAAGTTGTTGGAGGGAATCCTGAGGGACAAGATGTACAAGTACTTGGAAAGGCAAGGATTGATTAGAGATAGTCAACATGGCTTTGTGCGTCAGAAGTCGTGTCTCACAAACTTGATTGAGTTTTTTGAAGAAGTAACAATGAGGAACGAGGAGGGCAGAACGGTGGATGTGATCTATATAGACTTCAGTAAGGCATTTGACAAGGTTCCCCATGGTAGACTGGTTAGCAAGGTTAGATCTCATGGAATACAGAGAGAACTAGCCATTTGGATACAGAATTGGCTCAAAGGTAGAAGACGAAGGGTGGTGGTGGAGGGTTGTTTTTCAGACTGGAGGCCTGTCACCAGTGGAGTGCCACAAGGATCAGTGCTGCGTCCTCTACTTTTTGTCATTTACATAAATGATTTGTATGCGAGCATAAGAGGAATAGTTAGTAAGTTTGTAGATGACACCAAAATTGGAGGTGTAGTGGACAGCGAAGAGGGTTACCTCAGATTACAACAGGATCTTGACCAGATGGGCCAATGGGCAGAGAAGTGGCAGATGGAGTTTAATTCAGATAAATGCGAGGTGCTGCATTTTGGGAAAGCAAATCTTAGCAGCACTTATACACTTAATGGTAAGGTCCTAGAGAGTGTTGCTGAATAAAGAGGTTGAATAGGCTCGGACTGTTTTCCCTGGAGCGTCAGAGGCTGAGGGGTGACTTTATAAAGGTTTACAAAATCATTAGGGGCATGGATAGGATAAATAGACAAAGTCTTTTCCCTGGGGTGGGAGAGTCCAGAACTAGAGGGCATAGGTTTAGGGTGAGATGGGAAAGATATTAAAGAGACCTGAGGGGCAACTTTTTCAAGCAGAGAATGGTACGTGTATGGAATGAGCTGCCAGAGGAAGTGGGGGAGACTAGTACAATTGCAACATTGAAAAGACATTTGGATGGGTATATGAATAGGAAGGGTTTGGAGGGATATGGGCCGGGTGCTGGCAGGTGGGACTAGATTGGGTTGAGATATCTGGTCGGCATGGACTATTGGACCGAAGGGTCTGTTTCCATACTGTACATCTCTATGACTCTAAATGACATCACAACAAATGATGTGCCAGTACAAAGGTACATGCCTCACCTTCAGTCATTCTCTCTGTGTAATGGAATCAATGCAATGCAATCAGTCAGGTAGATAAGTGTCTAGCTTACAGTAACATCAGTAAGCACAAAACCCAGACTACATGTGGTATTGTAGCCTTCTAAGTAGTTAGTTTTGGAAATAAACTTGAGATCTCTGACTCAAGAAGACATTGACTATCTGTGGTACATATTAGGGGAGAAAGTGAGGTCTGCAGATGCTGGAGATCAGAGCTGAAAATGTGTTGCTGGAAAAGCGCAGCAGGTCAGGCAGCATCCAGGGAACAGGAGAATCGACGTTTCGGGCATAAGCCCTTTACATTGACTAGCGTATGCTAAACCACAAATGGCATCAAATGCATTTCTACAATTTGGTCAGAATCTCACAGAAATGAAGGCAATAGAACCAGATAATGTGAATGAAATATTCACACTTCCAAGAAATATTGAAATAAAATCTCATATTATAAAAAACTTCCATCAGTAAACTTTATTGTTCATCACTTGTCACGCTTCACATGCAAATTCCATACAGGAATGAGCACCTAGGGAATCCATTCTTGTAAGTCTTTGAACATTTCTCTTCTGAAAAGTACTTTATTGTACATAAAGTGTTCAGAATGTGCAAAGGTATGAAAGATGTCAAAAAAGTACAAGTTCCTTTCATCTTCCCTCTCCAACCACAACATAGGTTCATAGAATCATACAATAACTGCATGGAGGCTGGTACCTCTAGGACAGCCCATCCCATAACCACCACCCCCCGCCCCCACCTCCCCACTCCCTCCCCCGGGACAATGGTGATCAGGACGGCCTATCTACCTTCCAACTTCCTTGAACACCCCTACACACCTCCTGGTACCTTCACGGGGTGACAGTGCTTGGAATGGCCACTTTCCTGATTTGCCCAGGTTAACAACTCCAATCAATATCTCATGGTCAACAAGATCCATATTGTTCCAATCACATCATCCCATATAGGAAGGGAGATTTACTCATATCTTTACATTGATGAGATGCTCTTCCAGTAGCTTTAAGTGAGCTGGTGCTAAGCTGCTATGGGTATCAGCCCTTCAGAAGCTCATGACTGATGATTGACAGGTTTGCAATGCTGAGGGCATCATGGTGGATATTAGTGAGAGGTGGATAGAGAGCAGACATTCAGTCATCCTGACAGAGGGTAACATGAGCCTGTCCTACATCACCACTAGTACTACCATGGGCTATAACACACCTCACTAATCTGAGCAGGAGTAGACTGCAGGAACTGAGTGACTTCTTGAAAACTTCTAAAAAGCGAAAGGAGATAAAGCTGTTTGTGGGAGGTCCTCAGCTCCAAGACATTGTTGCAGGAGTTTTGCAGTATAATATCTAAGGCCTTCAGTTGCCTAAACCATGACTTTTCTTCCAATGTAAACCAGAGAATTACCATAATAGTGTAACAGTGAGAAAGTGAGAGGAAGAGCAAAGGACATTTAAAGTTGAAATTTCAAGAAAACGTACACTGCACAAAACTTACCATGATGAAACTAGGAAATATATATGGGTAACAATCAACAGAGAAAAGATGACAATAGAAAAAACATTACAACCCAGAAATACCTAGCCACAGGATTATAAGTAGAACTTCAATGTATTGATATTAAACTAGAAACCAATAGAAATGTGGACTTATTACCCAGAAGAAGAGGAAGAAGAAAAATGTAACAAACAATCAAGAGAAGAACACACATTGATCAGAAGGAAGTGATCAGAAACAGATCAAGGAGATCGGTTAAAACACCAGTCTGCAGCATGGGAGGAAATGTATAGAATGTCATAATGATGTAATGATGATGTAATAATCATGTCAATCACATGATTAAGTAAACAAACTGGAAACCCCTACCTTGTGTTGAGATAATGTGTGCATAGAACAAGATGCAAATAAAAACTTCTTACAGAAAGCACCATGGACTCAAGCACCATACTTTGGGAGACTAAATAGTGCAAAACCCTAAACACACAGCAAAACAAAAAACAAAACAATGTCTATCCAATCTTCCTTCTTAGATAAAATTTTCCAGTTCTTGCAAAATCCTGATAAATCTCCAGTGCAATCACATTTTCCTGTAGCAATATGTCCCTCTGTTTCTCCACACTATTCATGTGCTCTCATTTAATCTGAGCTCCCTTGATTTATTTGCAACTTGTAAAATGAATTACTTCACACTTCTGTGGACTGAATTCTATCATTATACCTTACACCTTTTTGACCAGCTGACAATCTCCAGCTTCTCTCCTCACTGTTAGCCACACAGTCTACTTCTTTATCATGTGAAAGCTCAACACACACCTACATTTTTCTGCATTATAAATATAACTCCAAAAAAGCAAGGGACAAAAAACTGTCCTGTGGAACAACTGCTGATGACAACCTTTTGGTTGTAAAAACAACCATCAGCCATTACTATATTCTTCCTGCCATTAAAACAATTTTAGGTTCAATTTGCCACTCTCGCTTGGATCCGAATGGCTGTTACTGTAGTATACCCACACCAAATGGATTGCAGGAGTTCAACAAGGCACCTCAATATCACCTTTCACAGATGCTGGGTAATAAATGCTGGCCTTGCCAATGGTGTTCACATCCCAAGAGTCAATTTTAAAAAAATTATTGAGTATCAGTCTAACCTGTAGCACTAGTCTCACAACAGGCAGTGAAGCCTAGTTTCTAGTTGAAGTGCTGCTGGGGAGCAAGCAACAACTGGGAGAGGCTGGTTACAGAAGTTCTGGAGGTGGCCACTCATTCCAAGACAGATTGTACAGTGGAATTCCACAGATACTAGTAATCGACATGTCCATACTTACAGACACGGTGTTGCTAATAATATAATCGCTGATCCTCGAGGAGAAGGTGAGGGCTGCAGATGCTGGAGATCAGAGTCGAGAGTGTGGTGCTGGAAATGCACAACAGGCCAGGCAGCATCCGAAATTGCTGATCTTCCTCAGACATGATTCATCTCATTGCATAGCCCCCAAGCCCAATCCACGTGTCCTCCTCCTCTCTGTTAATGGAGGACATTACATCCCTGATGCTGTTCCTAACATGAGTACATGTTCCTGCTGTGTGTTTTCTCATGTGCAGGTCTCTCTACAACATGCTATCAATCCTAGCCAGGCGCTAATGTTGTACTGGTGCTTATGAATGATAGTGTGTCTGCAGGAAAGTTATCCCCTCCAAGCTGTCATCTCTGGGAATTTCTTGAGAATGTTCTTACTGCTAAGAAATGTATAACAGGAAAGAAGAAGGAGATGAGGTTGTGGATGCCACTAAGAGGCTGAATGTTTGCACATGAAAGGCATGACACTATTGGTTGAATTTTTAAGGTTGGTACAGTTGCTTGAAGTATACACAGTAAAACAAGGAACAAGTATTCACCCTGCTCTGTGGATTTGCTAGCATTGCCAGCTCTTATTCTATTTGTTCCTGTCGGGTCTCTTATTTCCGGTGCCAGCCAGGTGAGAGTTACCATGGACACTCCACCCCCACATTTTACTTCTTCCCCGAGTGTCGTAATCTACATCTGCAGAAGGAGGAGAGGATTATAAACGATTACAGAGAAGGCAGGTGCACAAGAGAAGGTAAGTTTTGCTTCTTCTCTAGCAGATACATCTGCATTTTAATAAAGAAAATTTTCTTGAATGCATTTAACAAACTTCTCACCTACATTTGCAACAATATAATTCTTGTTTCAGGCTAAACACGTCTGCTGGGTAACTTGTTCTCTGAATTACTTCCTCATGCAGTGGATAAGCTGACAGGGGCAAGAAACAAGGTATTGGGACAGCAGGGAGATATTGAATGAGCAGTAAGTGGCTTGAGTGAGAATACTCATAAAGGGAGGTGCAAGTTATGCAAATGACAGTGACTGAGAGGAGGATGGTGTTAGTGATAGGAGGACAGGCTGCAAGCGTTGGGAATTGTGATGATTATGGATATTAAAACTTTTTTTTTAATTTGGATTTCAATATAGACACATGTCCATGTTGATTACTTTGTGAAAGATTTTCCTTTAAAAAACAAAGTCAGAGTGTCCTTCCGGAACCACAATTTAACTTTAACATTTTATCAGAGTAGGCAACTGTGTCTACACAATAGGTACAGGGCAGGCCAAAAGCTTTGTTTTCAGAAGGAAGGCTTTAGATTCGTTCAGAAGATACTAGTGCTGTATTTAGAAACCAGTTTAATTTCTCTCCGGGAAGGAGTTCAGGGAACAAGTTACCCAGCAGACGTGTTTAGCCTGAAATAAGAATTATATTGTTGCAAATGTAGGCGATTTTAACTTTCCAGACATTGACTGGGACTGCCTGACATTTAAGGGCTTGGATGGTGAGGAGTTTGTTAAATGCATTTAACAAATTTTTCTTTATTAAAATGCAGATGTATCTGCTCGAAAAGAAGCAAAACTTACCTGCTCTTGGGAAATAAGACTGGGTAAGTGACTGAGGTGTTAAAAGGAGCCAGTGATCATAACTCTAGTTATGAAAAAGGACAGGCCATATACAAAAGTTAAAGTAAGAGTAAGGCAAATTTTGATGGAATGAGACAGGAACTTTCAAAAGTTGATTGAAGTAGACTGTACACAAGGAAAAAAGATTTCTGGAAATTGGGAGGCTTTCAAAGCTGAGATAACAAGAGTTCAGAGGCATTATGTTCCTGTTACAGTGAAGGGCATGTAGACAAGCAGGAGGCTGGAAGAACACAGCAGGCCAGGCAGCTTCAGGAGGTGGTGACGTTGACATTTTGGGTGTAACCATTTTCAGGACTGGGGGTGGGTGTAAGTGGAGCTGCAGATAAAGGGGGTGGCGGGGTGGTGAGGTGGGGATAAATGAACATGGGTAGAGGGCATGATGGGAGAATGAATTCAGTTGGTAACAACTACAGCCATGTTCACTCAGTGAGTCCCTTTCTCACTGCCCCAAAGCCGTGACCTATTCAGGCCTCCAGCTCTTTGACCACACAATGAAACAAACTCTCTGCTACAACCACGTGACATTCCTCAGCTGCTGTCTTCATAACCATCTCATTCCTCAAGGCCTACAGATACATTTTAAACCCTCCAAATTTGGACCCAACTTTGTGTGCACACAGTGAATGATAGAGTTGTAAAGAGTAAGGAACAATGGATGAGCAAAGATATTGAGGCGCTGGTCAGGAATAAAGATGAGTCATATTACATATAAATAACTGGGATCAAATGAATCTCTTGAAAAGTATAAGGGGTGTGGAGGCATTCTTAAGAGAGAAATCAGGACGGCAAAAAGGGAGTTAAAAGATAGCCTTGGCAGATAGGTTCGCAATAACTCAAAGTGATTCTCCAAGTACATTAAGACCAAAGGAGCAACTAAGGAGAGAATAAAGATCAATAAAGTCATCTTTTCGATATTGGTTGCAATTCTGGTCTCCTTCCTATTGAAAGGATGTTGTGAAACTTGAAATTCAGAAAAGATTTACAAGGATATTGCCAGGGTTGGAGGGTTTGAGCTATAGGGCGAGGCTGAACTGGGTGGAATTGTTTTCCCTGAAGCGTCGGAGGCTGAGGAGTGACCTTATAGAGGTTTATAAAATCATGAAGGGCATGGATAGTGTAAATAGGCAAGGTCTTTTCCCTGGGGTGGGGAAGTCCAGAACTAGAGGGTATAGCTTTAGGCTGAGAGGGGAAAGATATAAAAGAGACCTAAGGAGCAATTTTTTCACACAGAGGGTGGTACGTGTATGGAATGAGCTGCCAGAGGAAGTGGTGGAGGCTGGTACAATTGTAACATTTAAAAGGCATTTGGATGGGTACATGAATAGAAAGGGTTTGGAGGGATATGGGCCGGGTGCTGGCAAGTGGAACCAGATTAGGTTGGGTTGTCTGGTCAGCATAGATGAGTTGGACTGACGAGTCTGTTTCTGTGCTGTACATCTCTATGACTATATCTATATGTGGAATCACAGGAAGTAGGAAAGATACTAAATGAATATTTTGCACGAGTTTTACTGTGGAAAAATGACATGGAAGCTGTAGAGCTCAACGGAAATAAATATTGATGTCTAAAAACAATCCACATTATAGAAGAGGAAATGCTGGAGGTCTTAAAAATCATAAAGGTGACTAAATCTCTGGGACTTGATCAAGTGTATCCCAGGATGTTGTGGGAAGTTAGGGAAGAAATTGCAGGGCCCCTAGCAGAGGCTATCTGCAGCCATGGGTGAGTTGTCAAATGACTCGAGGGTGGCTAATGCTGTGCCTTTATTTAAGAAAGGCTGTAAGGAGAAACCTGGGAACAATAGATTGTGGAATCTGACATCAATGGTGGGTAAGTTGTTGGAGGAACCTCTGAGAGACAGGATTTATATGCATTTGGAGTGGCAATGACTGATTCAGGATATTCGTGGGAAATAGTGTCTCACAAATTTGATTGAGTTCTTTGAGGATGTAACCAAAAAGGTTGATGAGGTAGAGGAGTAGATGTCTTCTACATGGGCTTTAGTAAAGTTTTTGTCAAGGTTTTGTATGATAGACTAGTTAGCAAAGTTAGATCACATGGATTCAAGGAGAGCTTGCCAATTGGATACAAAATTTGCTTCAAAGTAGGAGGCAGAGGGTGGTGTGGAGGATTGTTTGTCAGATTGGAGGCCTGTGACCAGTGGCGCTCCACTCGGATTGGTACTGGATCCACTTTTGGTGTCATTTATATAAACAATTTGGATAACAATTTAGGAGGCATGGTTAGTAAGTTTGCGGATGACATCAAAATTGGTAGTATAATCAACAGTGAAGATGGTTATTTAAAATTACAAAGGGATCTTGATTGATTGGGCCAATGGGCTGAGGAGTGGCAGATGGAGTTTAATTTAGATAAATGTGAGGTATTACATTTTGATAAAACAAACAAGGGCAGAACTTGTGCAGTTAATGGTAGGGCCCTGGGTAATACTATCAAACAGGGGGAGGCTGGGTGTTCGGTATTTAAGTCTTTGTAAGTTATATCACAGGTAGACAGGGTGATTAAGTCAGCATTTAGCGTGTTTGCCTTCATTGCTCAGACCATTGAGCATAAGAGCTGGGATGTCATGTTGACATAATGCAGAACGTTGGTGAGGCATCTTCTGGAGTATGTGAGTGTTCTGGTCACCCTGCCATAGGAAGAATATTATTAAATTGGAGAGGTTTCAGAAAAGATTTACCATGATATTGCCAGGACTGGAGGATTAGAGGTATAAGGAAAGGTTGGATAGGCTGGGACTTTTTTTTTGGAGTATAAGAGATTGAGGGGTGACTTTATAAAGGTTTATAAAATCATGACAGGCATAGATAAGGTGACCAAGGGTGGGTGAGTTCAAAACTAAGGGGCATATTTTTAAGGAGAGAGGAGAATGATTTAAAAGGGACCTATCGCAAACCTATCTGCCAAGGCTATCTTTTAACTCCCTTTTTGCCGTCCTGATTTCTCTCTTAAGAATGCCTCCACACCCCTTATACTTTTCAAGAGATTCATTTGATCCCAGTTATTTATATGTAATATGACTCATCTTTATTCCTGACCAGCGCCTCAATATCTTTGCTCATCCATTGTTCCTTACTCTTTACAGCTCTATCCTTCACTGTGTGCACACAAAGTTGGGTCCAAATTTGCAGGCTTTAAAATGTATCTGTAGGCCTTGAGGAATGAGATGGTTGTGAAGGCAGCAGCTGAGTTGAAACTTTATTGCTGGAACAGCACAGCAGGTCAGGCAGCATCCAGGGAACAGGAGATTCGACGTTTCGGGCACAGGCCCTTCTTCAAGACAGCAGCTGAGGAATGTCACGTGATTTAAAAGGGCATAAGCTTTTCCCAAGGGTGGGTGAGTTCAAAACTAAGGGGCATATTTTTAAGGAGAGAGGAGAATGATTTAAAAGGGACCTGAGGGGCAGCTTTTTCACACAGAGGGTGATTCGTATGTGGAATGAACTGCCAGTGAATCAGAGGCCATTCGGCCCATTAAGTCTACAGCGACCATCCAAACAGCATCATACCCACACTCAACATCCTACTCCAGCCCTGTATCCCTATATTTCCCATGGATAATCCACCAGGCCTGGATTACTATGGGAGGTGGTGGACACAGGTATAATTACATTTAAAATATATTTGGAAAGGAACATGAATAGGAAAAGTTTAGAGGGATATGGGCCAAATGCAGGCTAATGGGACTGGTTTAGTGCAGAAAACTTAGTCAGTATGGACTAGCCGGACTGAAGAGTCTGTTTCTGTGCTGTGTGACTTTATGACTCTATAAGAGAGTTTGGTTTGAAATCTGCAGTTTGTTATAACAGAGGAAGTTGAAGTTCTCAGATTTGTGGAAACATTCATGTGGAAAGATTTGAAAAGAACTCATTGAATTCTCTCCACACTTCATAATCAAGTAACTGTCTGAAGTTAGTTAGGTAGAACCCTAAAGAGTTGAGGTACGAGGTGTAAATGCTGTCAAACAGGAAATGTCACAAAATGGCTGGAGACTTTGTTTTGTCATGTATATTAGATGGAGCTAACGGTATTCAATTTTTACATAGCTTGGTTTATTATTTTTCATTTCTTCTTTTGTGTAATAAATTTCAGTTGTCAGCTCAAAGAATCCTGCACCCTTGTGTGAATATGTCCCAGTGATTAACTACCATATTAACCAACTAAACAAAGGATAATTAAAAATAGATCTTTCAAGCCAGATTACATCTTGGGATATGACTTGTCCAATGGTACCATCAGTTGCAATCATGGCAGTATGTTAGGAGTAAACGTGAGAGGTTATTTCATGTGCTCTTGTGATTGATGACAATAGACAATAGGTACAGAGTCGACCATTTGAGCCAGCACCATCATGCATTATGATAGTGAGTGATCATCCACAACCAATATCCTTATCCCCATAACCCTGATTCCACTATCTTTAAGAGCTCTATCTATCTCTTTCTTGAAAGTATCCAGAGACTTGGCATCCACTGCCTTTCAGGGTAGAGCATTCCATACATCCACCATTCTCTGGGTGAAGAAGTTTCTCCTCAACTCTTGACTCTACTTAGGTAGTAATCTGCCTTCCTGTTCTTGCCACCAAAGTGGATAACCATACATTTATCCACATTAAGCTGAATCTGCCATGCATCCGTCCACTCATCTAGCCTTTCCAAGTCACCCTGTATTCTCATAACATCCTCCTCACATTTCACCCTGCCATCTAGCTTTGTGCCATCAGCAAATTTGCTAATATTACTTTTAATACCTTCATCTATATCATTAATGTATATTGTAAACAGCTGTGGTCCCAGCACCGAATCTTGTGGTACCCCACTGGTCACCGCCTGCCATTCTGAAAGGGACCTGTTTATCACTACTCTTTGCTTCCTGTCAGCCAGCCAATTTTCAATCCAAGTCCGTATTTTTCCCCCAATACCATGTGCCCTAATTTTTCTCACTAATCTCCTATGTGGGACTTTATCAAAGACTTTCTGAAAGTCTAGGTACACTACATTCACTGGCTCACCCTTGTTCATCTTTATAGTTACATCCTCAAAAAATTCCAGAAGATTAGTCAAGCATGATTTCCCCTTCGTAAATCCATGCTGACTCTGACCTATCCTGTTACTGCTATCCAAATGAGTCGTAACTTCATCTTTTATAATTGACTCCAGCATCTTTCCCACCTCTGACGTCAGGCTAATCGGTCTATAATTCCCTGTTTTCTCACTCCCTCCTTTCTTGAAAAGTGGGACAACATTAGCCACCCTCCAATCCACAGGAACCGATCCAGAATCTATAGAACATTGGAAAATGATTACGAATGCATCCACGATTTCTGGAGCCACCTCTTTAACTATCCTGGGATGCAGATCATCAGGTCCCAGGGACTTATCAGCCTTCAGACCTAACAATTTATCCAACACCATTTCCTGCCTAATATAAATTCCCTTCAGTTCATCCGTTACCCTAGGTCCTTTAGCCACTATTACATCTGGGAGATTGCTTGTGTCTTCTGAAGACAGAACGAAAGTACCTATTCAACTCTTCTGCCATTTCCTTGTTCCCCATAATAAATTCACCCGTTTCTGTCTTGAAGGGCCCAATTGTAGTCTTAACCTTTTTTTTCACATACTTAAAAAAGCTTTTACTATCTTCCTTTATATTTTTGGCCAGTTTGTCTTTGTACCTCATTTTTTCTCTGTGTATTGCCTTTTTAGTTATCCTTTGTTGCTCTTTAAAAGTTTCCCAGTTCTCTGGCTTCCTGCTCATCTTTGCTATGTTATACATCTTCTCTTTTACCTTTATACAGTCCTTAACTTCGCTCATCAGCCACGGACACCCCTGGCTCCCCTTAGGATCTTTCTTCCTCTTTGGAATAAACTGATCCTGCACCTTCTGCATTATATCCAGAAATACCTGCCATTGTTGTTCCACTGCCATCCCTGCTAGGGTATTGAATCATTGAACTTTGGCCAGCTCCTCCCTCATAGCTCCATAGTTCCCTTTGTTCAACTGTAATACTGACACTTCCGATTCTCCCTTCTCCCTCTCAAATTGTAGATTAAAAGGTATCATATTATGGTCACTACCTCCTAATGGCTCCTTTACTTCGAGGTCCCTGATCAAATCCCGTTTGTTGCACAACACCAGACCCAGAATTGCCTTCTCCGTGGTAGGCTCTAGTACAAGCTGTTCTAAGAATCCATCTCGGAGACACTCCACAAACTCCCTTTCTTGGGGGCCAGTACCATCCTGATTCTCCCAGTCTACCTGCATGTTGAAATCCCCCATAACAACTGTAAATACCTTTGCGACAGGCCAATTTCCTTATTCAACTTACACCCTACATCCAGACTACTGTTTTGGGGTCTGTAGATAACTCCCACTATGGTCTTTCTACCCTTAGAATTTCTCAACTCTATCCACACTAACTCTACATCTCCTGATTCTATGTTCCCCCTTGCAAGGGACTGAATATCATGCCTCACCAACAGGGTCACCCCATCCCCTCTGCCTGTCAGTCTGTCCTTTCAATAGCACGTACAGCCTTGAATATTCATTTCCCAGGCCCTGTCCACTTGAAGCCACGTCTCAGTTATCCCCACAACATTGTACCTGCCAATTTCCAACTGAGACTCAAGCGCATCCATCTTATTTCTTATGCTTTGTGCATTCATATATAATATTTTTAATTTGTTACTCCCCTCACCCTTCCTATCCATCCCTATTTCAATTGACCATACTGTATGATCCCTTCTTGAGTTTTCTGCTCCATTGATTCTGTTGTCTTTCTTAACTCCTCTTATTCTCACCTTCCCTTTAACTTCTTTCTTGAATTTCCAGTTTGTCCCCTCCCCTCTACTTCTTAGTTTAAACACACTTGGTTGCAGTGGCAAACCTGCCTGCCAGAATGCTGGCCCTCCCACGAGGTGCAACCCGTCACTCTTGCATAATTTATCCTTACCACAAAACATGGTCCAAGAATTTAAATCCTTGCTCCCTGCACCAGTTCCTCAGCCACACATTCAAGTCCATTATCTCCCTGTTCCTGCCCTCACCAGCCTGAGGAACTGGAACCAAACCGGAGATAACCAACCTGGAAGTCCTGCTTTTTAGCCTTCTTCTGAGTTCTCTGAAGTCCCGCTGTAGAATGTCCCTCCTCTTCTTCCCGACGTCATTTGTGTCAATGTGCACCACCACCTCTGGCTCTTCACCTTCATTCTTGAGGATTCCCTGCACTCTGCTGGTGACGTCCTACTTAATACACCTACTTAAATAGCACTCACTAACCTTCCCAACAGCCTCTGTGCTCTGACCTCACTTCCGACCAGCTCCCACTGCAATCTACTGCAAAAAAAAGACCACTGGCTTTGAGGTAAGTACTTAAATAGCACTCAAATAGCACCATCACAATAGATGGTGAGGAACATGATCATTACAATTATGGGAAAAAGGAGAGAGATCATGAACAGATACAGCGCAAGAGGTTGGCAAAAAGGAACTGTATTATTGAGCTCAGAAACATGGATTGGTATTCTGCGCCAATATGATTGCCTGCCAACCAACCATTCAATCTCATTATGACCAAGCCCAGCATTATGATTGTGTACACTTCATTTCAGTAATGTTCTCAAATGCATTATCCACCTGAAACACTTAAAATCAATCACTAAATGTCACTGGAAATCGTGGTCAAACTGGACAACTGTCTGGACAGACAGCATCTTAAATATTCTGCTGTGTTCTGGTCACTGTAAAGCTAGGAACCTGAATCAGAGTTGCAGAGGAAAGACTGGAGAAACTAGTTTTTCAATTTGGAAAGGAGATATCTGAGATATGTTCTTAAACAATTGAACACGAATATTAAGGGTGTGTGTCAGGGTTGGAACATTTAATCACTCTTTCCCACAAGAGGAATTTGAGGCTGATTTTGGGGTAAGCCAAAGTTCACATGTTTAGACACCATAAACTCCAGCCTGAGACTGAATGGGAGAGGTTTGAAGCGATAGGTGAATTGTGAACAATGACAACGGATGGCAAGCTATATGTCACCTTGGGCAAGACTTTCTGCTCCTGGAGAAGGTGACTGTAGATGTGTAAAGGGAAGTTAATCAGCCACGGTGCTGGAATACCACCTCTATCTTCTTCCCACCTCCTCCAGAATTAAGTGCAAGTGGGAATGTCTATGGTGATCTTCCCGGCATGTTGTCCTTTAAGGCCATTAATTTTCCAATTAACGACCATTTTAGAGCCTCAGTATCACCATTGGGATTAGCCCAGCTGCAAGTGGTCTTGCAGGCTTGAGGCCATGCAGCATGTACAGCAACTAGAACCATGTGGCCATCAAGGGCGGGTGGGAGGGCTTACCTCCACCAAGGGCGCTCAGTAGCTGATTGAGGAGCTCAAAGTTTGGAAGGATGGAACCCCTTTGCTCTTGTTGCTGAGCCCCCTGCATCCCAACAGTGCCAACCCCTGCAATATCATTTACCTTTGTCCTGGATCCTTCACTATCTTGGGACTCCTGCAGTCATGTCTTCCTCTGAGATAGGACGGAGCACAAGAGTTATTAGGCTCTGTGTGGCCTGCAGCTCCACCTCCAGGGGTTTTGAGATCAGGAAAGGCCTGCTCAATCCCTCTGATTAGCATGTGGAAGCCAGCCTTCCCCGGAAAGGGACCACTCTCTGGCTTGCTTACACTTCATTGAGATCCTACCTCATATCTCAAGCAGATTAGATAAACATGCACAGACCTATAATAGTGTGGATAATACTATTCATGTGAATCAATTATGAAGTATACAGGGTGTAGTTTGTTTTGCTGATAGGTATCTTGGTGAATCATGGATTGCACATTCCTCTTTGACATCACTCAACTCCACCTCAGCTCAACCCATCTGCTGTTAAACTGTGATTGCCCCTTTAGAGTTTTGACCAGTCTTCCCTGGCAACTGTGCCAACTTGTGGTCACTGTCATTGGGAATGAGCCAAACAGGCAACAAAGAAAGATGCACACAAACAACATCTCCTTTAAGATGCCCATAGCCATCTTAATCTTAAATGGATTGTTCAGTGTCACAAAACCTGCGCCCACACCTCCTCCCTCACCTCCATCCAAGGCTCCAAAGGAGTCTTCCACATCCATCAAAGTTTAACCTGCACTTCCACACATCATTTATTGTATCCGTAGCTCCCAATGCGGTCTCCTCTATATTGGGGAGTCTGGAAGCCTTCTCGCACAGCACTATAGAGAACATCTCCGAGACACCCGCACCAATCAACCCCACTGCCCCGTGGCTGAACATTTCAACTCCTCCTCCCTCTCTGCCAAGGACATGCAGGTCCTGGGCTTCCTCCATTGCCACTCTCTAACCACCCGACACCTTATCTTCCATCTCGGGACCCTTCAACCCCATGGCTTCAATGTGGACTTCACCAGTTCCCCATTTCCCCTCCCCCCACCTTACCCCAGTTCCAACCTTACAGTTCAGCACCTATTGCACTTTCAGCTATCTGCCATCCAGCCCCACCTCCCCCCCCTCCCCCTCCCATTTATCTCTCCACCCCAAAGCTCCCAGCCTCATTCCTGATGAAGGGCTCCGGCCCGAAACGTCGATTTTCCTGCTCCTCAGATGCTGCCTGACCTACTGTGCTTTTCCAGCAACACACTCTCAACTCTGATCTCCAGCATCTGCAGACCTCCTTGTCTCCTGTTTAGTGTAACAAGCCAGCTGCAGCCAGCCTAGAGAAAGTTGAAGGGAACATCACATATGAGTATTGAAACTTGACTGTCCTCCATTCTTTCATCCTAAATACATTTGAAATCTTCCAAAACTCCTGGACCTTAACTTACAGCAAATCTCCTTCATTCATTAAATAAAAACTGAAAGAACTGCAGATGCTGTAAATCAGAAACACAAACAAAAGTTGCTGGAAACGCTCAGCAAGTCTGGCAGCATCTGTGGAGACAAATCAAATTTAATGTTTCGGATCTGGTGACCCTTCCTCAGAACTGATGGTAGCTAGGAAAATGTTGGTTTATATGCAGAAGACAGGGTGGGGGGAGGAGGTAAGGAATAAATGAGAGGTGAGGATAGAGCCCAAAGAGAGAGAAAAACAGACAGAGGAGTCAATAACAATTTGATTGGGAGGGCGAATAGCTGTTTATGGACACTGTTAGTGGCTAACAATAGGTAGCGTGTAACAGCCGACCATGGGATAACAAGATGTGTGGGGTGGGGGCTAGGACATGGAGGAGTTCAGGGCCTAAAATTATTGAACTTGACATTGAGTCCAGTAGGCTGCAGGGTCCCCAAGTGGAAAATGCTGAGCTTCGCTAGAGAACTGCAGCAAGCCTGAGACAGAGATCCCATACTATATCATTTATATAAATGATGAAAAACAGTGGACCCAGCACTGACCCTTGCGGCACACCACTGGTCACAGGGCTCCAGTCCGAAAAACAGCCCTTCACCACCACCCTCTGCCTCCGACCTTCAATCCAATTTTGTATCCAATTGGCTAGCTCCCCCTGGATTCCATGTGATTTAACCTTGCTGACCATTCTACTATGCTGAATCTTGATGACTGCCTTGCTGAACACCCATATATACATCATCTACCCATCTGCCTTTATCAATTTTCTTTGTCATTTCTTCAAATAACTCAATCAAATTACTGAAACACAATTTCCCACATGCAAAGCCATGTTGACTATTCCTAATCAGTCCTTGGATTTTCAAATGTAAGTAAGTTCTGTCCCTTAGAATCTCCTCCAACAATTTACCCACCACTGACATCAGGCTCACCGGTCTATAATTCCCTGGCTTTTCCTTACCATCTTTTAAAAATAGTGGTACAATATTACCTAACCTTCAGTCATCTGGCACATCACCCTTGGCTATCAATGATACAAATATCTCAGCAGGAGGCCCAACAATCTCTTCCCTTGTTTCCCACAAATTTCTGGGATACACCTGAACAGATCCTAGGGATTTATTCAGCTTTATGCATTTTAAGACCTCCAGCACCTCCTCTTCTATAATATGGACACTTTTCAAGTTATCACTATTTATTTCCCCAGGTTTTCTAGCTTTTATGACCTTCTCCACTGTAAATTCTGACACAAAATACTCATTTAATATTTCATTTATCTCCTGTGGTTCCCCGCATAGATGGCCTTATTTATCTTGAAAGGGCCCTATTCTTCCTTGTTACTCTTTTGCCCATAATGTGTTTGTAAAATCTCTTTGGATTCTCCTTAAATCCATGCCCCCTTTTTGCCCTCCTGTTTTCCCTCTTAAGTACACTCCTACGGGCCTTAGGGATTCACTTCATCCCTACTGTCTAGACCTGGCATAAGCCTCCTTCTTTTCTTTGGCAAGAACTTCAATTTCTCTCGTCATCGAACATTCCCAATACCTGCTAACCTTGCCCTTTGCACTGACAGGAACATACTGTCTCTGAACTCTTGTTAGCTAATTTTTGATGGCTTCCCACTTTCCAACCATCCCTTTACTTGTGAATAGCCTCTCCCAATCAACTATCTCTTAGAATTCTCCATTATTTAGACAGTTTCCCTTATTCATGAACTCCAAAAACATTAAGTTGCTGGAAGTCAAAGCAGTTAACAGCACAATGAGGGCTATGGGACATCAGCGACCTGATAAATGGCCTGAACAAATGAGATCTAAAGATTTGAGTAAAAAATTTAACCAAGAAGACAGTATATTAAACAGAATCAAATTTCTACCATGTGAAATGGAGAGATAAATTAGAAAATATTCCAATCACAATTTACTATTATGAACAGAGTTTTACTTAATAAATTATTTGCTGTCTGGGTTGGAGAGATTGCATGTTAACGGAGAGACACATAATAGAGGCACGTGTAAGAAAATGGTTTATGCCATTGTAATCAATTACATGCTATCATCTATCATGGTTCAGGAGCCCCATATTGGTACAAGAGTCTCTGCCACATTTTCTATCAAGAGTGTACACTGAAAATGTGCACAATTATCTAGCATGTTCTTCATCTGGGCCCTCTTCTCAGCCAGCTTTTGATTTTTGCTCATCTCTTCCAAAGCTTTTCCAAACAGTCAGCTGTAGAGGTTTTGGCTGTCAGTGGGTGTCTCCCAGTTGTCAGCAGCAACAACGGTGGCACAGTGGTTAGCACTGCTGCCTCACAGCGCCAGAGACCCGGGTTCAATTCCCGCCTCAGGCGACCAACTGTGTGGAGTTTGCACATTCTCCCCGTGTCTGCGTGGGTTTCCTCCGGGTGCTCCGGTTTCCTCCCACGCTCCAAAAATGTGCAGGTCAGGTGAATTGGCCACGCTAAATTGCCTGTAGTGTTAGGTGCAGGGGTAAATGTAGGGGAATGGGTCTGGGTGGGTGCGCTTCGGCGGGTCGGTGTGGACTTGTTGGGCCGAAGGGCCTGTTTCCACACTGTAAGTAATCTAAAAAAAAAACATTCCCCATCTTTACATCTTGCTGCATGTGTCCTTGCAGTAGATCCATAGAAGATTTGAACCAGTTCACAGGACTGAAGGTCTTTGAGTTTATGGCCATCATCCATCAAGTGAACATGTCTGAGCCAGTGCAGACATCGTTCATTCAGTAATGTTTGTAGTTATTTTTAAAATCAACCTGTTTGGACATGCTATAGTGTATCTCTGGGGCAGGTGGATCATCTGGCTCAGAGGTAGCGACATTACCTCTGCATCACAGGACCTAATTTAACATTAACTTGGGTGGTTAAATTATTAGTTGAGAGTGTGTTGCTGAAAAAGCACAACAGGTCAGGCAGCACCTGAGAAGCAGGAAAATCGATGTTTCGGGCCGGAGCTCTTCATTAGGAACCTATTGAAGAGGATTTTTCAATGGATTGTAACATCAATTCTCCTGCTCCTTGGATGCTGCCTGACCTGCTGTGCTTTTACAGCAACACACTCTCAACTCTGATCTCCAGCATCTGCAGACCTCACTGTCTCCTAGTTAAATTATTAGTCCACTGACACGACCACTCGATCACCAGGAACTAGCACATTAACCTCTTTTTATAATAAATACTTCACAACAACAATCTAAATTTGTGCAGTAATTTTAATTGTCAATTAATGCGCAAATGCAGCAATTTTAGGAAATTCACAGGAAGGCTGACAACGAGCTGCACTTTTCATGAAGTGCAAATATCAGCAGAAATTTGGAAATCCTCCAGCAACCATTAGTGATTCACAATTCACGTGGTGTTGCTTCCTCATAAATTGATCAAAATCACAGGGAGCACCATTCAGCTTGCAGTTACGTCAGTGTTAAAACCGGATTCATTACCTTTTTTCTTCTCTTTTGCCCCTCCCATGATTGCTTGCAACAATTAAATTTGTTGAGCACAAGGTTGTATAAAAGAAAAGAAATAAATCCTGAAAGTAGTTGTTTGGTATTACAGAACTTGAGTATTGCTGAACACAGAACATATTACACGTACAGCACAGGAACAGATCCTTTGGCCCACCATATCTGCATTGACCATGATGTTATGTTAAGCTAATCACATCTGCCTACACTTGGTCTGTATCTCTCTATTCCGTGCCTGTCCACAGGTCTGTCTAAACGCCTCTTAAAAGTTACTATCGTATCTACTTCCACCATCTCTCCTGGCAGTGAGTTCCAGGCACCTACCGCCCTCTGTGTAAAAAACTTGCTTTAACTAGCTCTCTTAAACTGTTCTTTTCTCCTTGGGGAAAAGGAAATACAAAACTTTTTGTCTTGCACTCATCATGACAATTCACAAGAAATATCCAAATAAAGGATAACAATTTACTGCATACGCTCCTCCCATACAATTAAAAAAATGTTGAACAAAAACAGAAATTGCTGGAAAAACTCAGCAGGTGCTGCCTGAGCTGCTGAACTTTTCAAGCAATTTCTGCTTTTGTTTCTGATCTACAGCATCCACAGCTCTTTCGATTTTTAAAAATATATTTATTTCCTTTTACTTCAGCTTTTCCCAAGAATTGTCCTGATGATTGCAAGATTAAAGGTTTCAGCAAAATATTTATTTTTTCTGCAATGCTCAAGATTTATAAAGATTAAAACAAATTGTATCAAAGAAAACATGGCCAGAAGGAAAAGTCAATGGAATAGAAAGGGATAGAAAGCAGAGTCATGTAAAAGACATTTTCAGGCTAAGAAAATGCAGGTTATGGTGCATATCAAGCAATTTTTCCGGGGATCAATTGTCTTTCCAATAATAAAACAATTCAAATAACAGAAGTTGATGCATTCTGCAGAAAAGAATTACACCAAATGGGAACATCCAGAATAGTGTATCAAAATGATTCAAGGCCACAGATATATACATTTTTGAGAGGTAGAAGGGTGTAGCTGAATAAGTTTCTATATTAAAAATTATTTAAAAGTAGTCTTAAATTTTACATTTAGGAGCACTATAAAAGCAAGAAAATGATGATGAATTTGTATATTGTTCAATCCAAAGTTGGAATGCTGTGTGCAATTCTCAAAATCCTGTTAGAAAGAGATTTATAGCACTCTTCAAAATTAGCCAAACTTGGCTAATTATGGATCCAGATGTACAACATCTGATTAGTAAATAAAAATTAGTCTCAATAAGGATTTGCATAAAGTAGGCAGGTGTATGTTTGGTTTTCAGGCAACGAAAATTTAACAGAAAGACAAAACGTGTCCTGTCTTTCGTGTGCAAAACGTGTGCTAGTGTTATTTGGTCACTGAGTGCTTCACTTATCCAATTCACAAATATAGATAGCCATATGTTGAATATATGTGCCTGTGAAATACACTACATTTTACTAATGCATTGAAGCTAAATGCTGCATTTGGAATTATTAACATCTGCTAATAGCCTTACCTAACAAAAATCTATTGACCTCAGCCTGGAGAGTTTGAACTGATCCAGCATTATATATCTGAGCAGGGAAATAGATGGTGGCATAATCTTTCATGGTACCAATAGCAAAACCAAACAGAATAAAAGAGATTCAAGGACAGTCAGTCAGCTATGTCTGGAAAGCGAGTCTGCCCTTTCCTGCATGAATTCATTCATCTCAATTCCAGAGGGGGTCAGAATTTGGCTGGCCAGGAAATAATCAGTGATCTTATAAACAGGACTATTTCAAAATTATTGTTTTTGTTCTCATGGAAGTTTCTGTAGTAATTTGGGTTGATAAGAAATTTGATTACAAAGTGGTGGTGGCACAATTGTCACTGGAATAGAATTCCAGAGATTCAGGCAATGATCAAGGGAACCAGGTTTGAATACCATGATGGCAGATGCTGGAACTGGAATTCAATAAAAATCTGGAATCAAACATTTAATGATGATGATGATGAATCAATTGTTGTCAAAATCTATTTGGTTCATGAATGGCCTTTGCAGAAGGTTAACTGTTGTCTGGCATACGTGGGGTAACTCCAGAATCACAGCACTGCATCTAACTCTTAAACCGCCCTCTGCATAATGCATCTGTTGTAACAGCCTAAAGAGCCTCACATAATCAAAGTCCTCCTGGGGACTAGTGGTAAAATTAGGAGGTCTGCCTCACAGACTAGTCTGGGCACAGTCTCCTGATGATAACCACGTATCCTGCAGCCCCACAGCTGATACTCCATGATGTTGAACAACACTTGAAGGAAGTGCCGAGGTTGCAGAGTGTCCTCTTGGTAGATAACTTCACTCTTGGTGGTGCAACAGCAGTACTATTGATTGAGTTGGACATAACTGCAGCAGGCTGTGAGGAAACCAACAAGAGGGAAAAATATACTCGACCTCATCCTTACCAATGTGCTGTCTGCAGATGCATCTATCCATGACAGTATTAGTAAGAGTGACCACTGCACAGTCCTTGTGTAGACAAAGTTCCATCATCACATTGAGAATACCGTCCTTCATGTTGTGTGGCACTACCACTGTGCTAAATGTTGTCAGGGCCCATAGTCTTTGCAGTATCCAGTGCCAGACTTTGAATAACTTTAGCAACTGAAGACTGGGCATTCATGAGGTGCTGTGAGCCATCAACAGCAGCAGAATTGCATTCTAGCACAATCTGCAATCTCATGGTATGACATATCCCCCACTCAACAATTACCATCAAACCAGGGGATTAACCGAGGTTCAGTGGAGAATGCAGGAGGGCAAGCCAGGAGCAGCACCATGCTAACCTGAAAATGAGCTGTCAATGTTTTGCCGAGAGGTGCCAGGGAGGAGCGAAGGACTTCTGGGAAGGTTTTTAAGTGAGTGAGATCCGGATGAACTACGGATCATCCAGGAGGCTGAGGGTGAAATTGAGAGGATATACAGAGAGGTGGTCACTCCCCAGACACAGGAGAAGGACAGCTGGGTTACTGTCAGGGGGAAGAAAGGGAACTGACGGTTAGAGCAGGGATCTCCTGTGGCCGTTCCCCTCAGCAATAAGTATACCGTTTTGGATACTGCTGATGGGGGCGGCCTACCAGGGGTAAGCCACAGTTATCAGGTCTTTGGCACTGAGCCTGGCACTATGGCTCAGAAGGGAAGGGGGAAAACAGAAAAGCGCTAGTAGTAGGGGACTCAATAGTCAGACGGATTAACAAGAGATTTTGTGGTCAGGAACGGGACTCTGGGAAGGTATGTTGCCTCCCTGTTGCCAGGGTCTGGGATGTTGCTAATCGGGTTTACAAGATTCTGAAGGGGGAGGGGGAGCAGCCAGAAATCGTGGTACATGTTGGCACCAATGATATAGCCAGGAAAGGGATTGAGGATCTGAAAAGTGACTACAGGCAATTAGGTTGGAAACTGAAGAGCAGGATGAATAAAGTAGTGATTTCAGGTTTGCTACCGGTGCCACGAAATAGTGAGGTGAGGAACAGTCAGCGAATGTAACTTAACATGTGGCTGCAAGGCTGGTGCAGGAGGGAGGGCTTCAGATACCTAGACCATTGGGATACCTTCTGGGGAAGGTGGGACCTGTACATGAAGGACGGGTTGCACCTGAACTGGAGGGGTACTAATGTCCTGTGTGGGAGATTTGCTCATGTGATTCGGGAGGGTTTAAACTAGTTTGGCAGGGGGGGGGGTGGGAATCAGAGTCATATGTCTGAGAGGGGGTCAGTTGCAGACATGACAGTGACAGGATATATTGAATCTAAAAGGAAGGTTTCTCATGAAAAGAAACAAAGGGATCGGTTAAAGTGTGTATGCTTTAATGCAAGGAGTAACCGAAATAAGAGTGACGAACTTAGAGCATGGGTCAGTACTTGTGACTACAATATTGTGGCCATAACGGAGACGTGGGTTTCACTGGGGCAGGAACGGTTGCTTGATGTTTCAGGGTTTAGAACGTTTAAAAAGAGCAGAAAAGGTGGAAAAAGAGGAAGTGGTGTAGCATTGCTAATCAGAGAGTGCATCACAACTACAGAAACGAAGGTTGTTGAGGAAGGTTTGTCTACTGAGTCAGTATGGGTGGGAGTTAGGAACAGCAAGGGAACAGCCACCAAATCGGGGATTTTCTACAGACCACCCAAAAGCAATAGAGAGATTGAAGATCTCATAGGTGGGCAGATTCTGGAAAAATGCAAAAGTAGCAGGATTGTTGTTATGGGTGATTTCAACTTTCCAATATCGACTGGAACCTCCTAAGTGTAGATGGTTTGGATGGAACCTTTTGTGTCAGGTGTGTTCAGGAGGGTTTCCTTATTCAGTATGTAGACAGACCGACGAGGGGAGAGGCCATTTTGGATTTGGTGCTAGGCAATGAGCCAGGACAGGTGTCAGATCTCACAGTGGGAGAGCACTTTGGTGACAGTGATCACAACTGCCTCACATTTAGCATAGCCTTGGAGAGTGAAAGGAGCAGTTACCGAGGCAAGATAGGAGACAAGAGTTGGGAAGTATAGACTGGGAGCAATTGTTCCACAGAAAGGGCACAGCAGACATGTGGAGACTATTTAAGGAGCAGTTGTTGCGAGTGATGCACAAATTTGATCCTCTGAGGCAGGTAAGAAGTAGTAAGATTAAGGAACCTTGGATGATGAGAACAGAGGAACTTCTCGTCAAAAGGAAGAAGGCATCTTATGTAAGCTTAAGGAAGCAAGGATCTAGCACAGCTTTAGAGGATTACAGGCTTGTTAGAAAGGAGCTGAGAAATGGGCTGCAGAGAGGGCACGAAAAAGGCTTCGCATGAAGGATTAGTGAGAACCCAAAGACGTTTTACTCATACGTGAGGAATAAGAGAATGATCAGGGTGAAGGTAGGGCCGATCAGGGATAGTGGAGGGAGCTTATGCATGGGGTCTGAGCAGATAGGGGAAGCCCTAAATGAGTTTTTGCTTCGGTTTTCACCAAGGAAAGGGAACTTGTTATAAATGAAAACTTAGAGGAGCTGGGATACAGTCTAAACCAGATCAAGATTGATGAAGTTAATGTACTAGAAATTTTGGAAAACATTAAGATTGATAATTCCCCAGAGCCAGACCAGATTTATCCTAGGCTGCTCCGGGAAGCGAGAAAGGAGGTTGCTAAGCCGCTGGCGAGGATATTTGCCTCCTCACTCTCCATGGGAGTCGTACCAGAGGATTGGAATGAGGTGAATGTTGTTCCTCTTTTCAAGCAGTGTAATAGGGAAATCACTGGCAATTACAGACCAGCCAGTCTTACATCTGTGGTCAGCAAAGTTTTGGAAAGAATTCTGAGGGATAGGATTTATGACTATTTGGCAAAGCATAGTGTGATTAAAGGCAGTCAGCATGGCTTTGTGAGAGGCAGGTCATGCCTCACAAATCTTATTGAATTCTTTGAGGAGGTGTCAAGACAGGTCAACGACGGTCGAGTGGATGTGGTGTATATGGATTTCAGCAAGGCATTTGATAGGGTTCCCCATGGTAGGTTCATCTATAAAGTCAGGAAGTATGGGATACAGGGAGATTTGGCTATCTGGATTCAGAATTGGCTGGCTGACAGAAGGCAGAGAGTGATTGTAGATGGAAAGTATTCTGCCTGGAGGACAGGGTTGAGTGGGGTCCCACAGGGCTCTGTTCTTAGGCCTCTGCTCTTTGTAGTTTTTATAAATGACTTGGATGTGGAGGTTGAGGGGTAGATTAGTAAATTTACAGATGACACAAAGGTTGGAGGTGTCTTCGATAGTATAGAGGGCTACTGCAGGCTTCAGCGCGACATAGACAGAATGCAGAGCTGGGCTGAGAAATGGCAGATGGAGTTCAACCTGGATAAACTTTCAAAGTGCTTTCAGAAATAAAAACAAATGGTGAGCCAAAAAATGAGAAAATTGTGAAAGCAAGGATGTTATTGTAGGGCGGAAGAAATGACCAGAGCTAGAGAAACTGAAGATTAGCAGAAATGCTTTGAGACAGGTGGTGTTACAGATATGGGGCAGGGTGGAGCCATGAAGGAATTTAAATAGGAAAAGCTAGTAATTAGATTTTTCTCAGAAATGGGTTTGCACAATATATAATGTTTTCTCAAGCAGCATATAGTTGTTGATTATTATGAGTCAGTATTGTTATGGACCAGGCCAGACCCCCTCAACACATTTCAAGAAAATAGCCCAAAACTCTAACTTTGCTAGTTGGTTTAAGCAGGTGTAACATGGATATTCAGGAAAAAAAGCCAAGGACAATATAACCTTGTTAAAGGAACAGCATCATCACAGTGTATAACCAGTGTTCATTGTGCTACGCGTATTATATACCTGTTGGAAAGCTAGATAATATAATGCCACTTACAGACAGTCAACATCACTTAAAGGTGAACGATATCCTAGCTACAGACAAAGGGAAACATTTATGAATTGAGAAATGGGTGTAACAAGTAGGTCATCCATGTTTCCTGTTTTTGTCTTGAAGGCCTTAGTGCAGGGAGTAGAGAAAGTAAAACAGTGAACTATGGATGTTGGAGATCTGAAAGAGAAACAGAAAGTCTTGGAAAAACTCACAGGTCTGGCAGCACCAATGGACACACCCTTTATCAGAACTGGCTGAAGTGGCAGAAGCAGCACAACAGAAAATTCTAGACTCAAAACAGAAACTCTATTTTTCACTTCACGGATGTTGCCAGACTTGGTGAGTTTCTCCAGCACTGTCAGTTTTTGTAGTAGAGCTAAAGAACTACATCTTTTCCCTCAAGGCACACTCCTCCAGGTTATAGTTTCACCACAATTAGGAAGACTTCAAAAAGCAGGTTAATGACAGGAACCTAGCTTCCAGGTCAGAGTTGGAATTTAGACTGACTTCATCAGGTGTCAGAATGTTCAGGAAACAACGAAAATAAAACAAAGCATAATGCATGCTGGAAATCTGAAACCAAAACAGAGGAAATACTGGAGAAATTAATTCCCAATGAAGGGCTTATGCCCAAACTGTCGATTCTCCTGCTCCTCGGATGCTGCCTGACCTGCTGTGCTTTTCCAGCACCACACTCTTGACTCTAATCTCCAGCATCTGCAGTCCTCACTTTCTCTCTTGGAGAAACTCAGCAAGTCTGACAGCATCAGTGGAGAGAAAACAGATTTAACATTTTGAGTCCAATGATCTTTCTTCTAAACGTTAACTCTGCTTTCTCCCCACAGATGCTGCCAGATCTGCTGAATTTCTCCAGTCAGTTCTGTTTTTGTTCAGGTAACGATGCAGTTCTCTCCCTCTCTGCTCAGATGTTCTCTCAGATTTCTCTGTATCATGTACAGTTTCAGTACTCATAGTGCTTCCTTCATTCATCCCCTTTCCCTTTCCTCCAATCACTGCACCATATTTCAGACTGCCATTTTTCCACAAACAAACATAAAACTCCAGTATTGCAACCTTCATTTCTCCACACTGTAAAACAAGCTAATCCACCATGAAAGGCACCATTATTAAATACCTCATACATCTGTCATTGACACTCACCTGTCCCTCTGGCAGGGGAAGGACGCTCATCACTCAGGAGGCTGCCATTCAGCCTGCACTCTCCCTTTGAAGATAAGGAGGCATAGCAGGGTGATCAATACCCAGATTTTATGCAATTGTCCCGTAAATCAGCTAATTGTCTCACATGTTCTATATTATTACTTTTCAGGGCCACCTTTGTCCAGTATTGTTCATTATTGCTCATTCGCAGCAATCTTCAGTCAGAAGTACTGATTGGATGATCCATCTCGCCCACCTCCAGTGGTCCCCAATATTACTGACACCAATCTTCAGTCAATTTGGTTCACTCCACATGATATCAAGGAACAGTTGGAGACTCTGGATACTGAAAAGGCTACGGGCCCTGACAACATTCCAGCAAAGCACGGAAGACTTATGCTCCAGAACTTGTCGCTCCCCTCGCCAAGCTCTTCCAATACAGTCATGACACTGGCATCTACCTGACAATGTGGAAAATTGTCCAGGTATGTCCTGTACATAAAAAGCAGGACAAATCCAACCATCAGTCTACCCTCAATCATCAGAAATGTGGTGAAAGGTGTCATCAGCAGTGCTATCAAGCTGCACCTGCTCAGCAGTAACCTGCAGAGTAACACCCAGGCTTCTTCAGGCTTATGCCCGAAACGTCGATTCTCCTGTTCCTTGGATGCTGCCTGACCTGCTGCGCTTTTCCAGCAACACATTTTCAGCTCTGATCTCCAGCATCTGCAGTCCTCACTTTCTCCTGTGACCAATAAGAGACAATCTAATCACCGCCCCTTGACATTCAATGGGGTTACCATCAATGAATCCTCTACTATCAATATTCTGGGGTTATCATTGACCGGAAACTCAAGTGGACTCAGCACAGAAGTACAGTGACTACAAGAGCAGGTCAGAGGCTAGGAATACAGTGACAAGTAACTCTGCTCCTCACTCCCCAAAGCCTGTTCACAATCTACAATGCACAATCAGGAGTGATGGAATACTCCCCACTTGCTCAGATGGGTGCAGCTCCAACAACACTCAAGCGGCTTGACACCATCCAGGACAAAGTAGTGTGCTTGATTGGCACCACATCCACAAGCATCCACTCTCTCCATCACCGATGATCAGTAGCAGCAGTGTGCACAATCTACAAGATGGACAGCAGAAATTCACCAAAGATCCTCAGACAGCACCTTCCAAACCCACCACCACTTCCATTTAGAAGGATAAAGGCAGCAGATACATGGGAACGTCAATCCTTCAAATTCCTCTCCAAGCCATTCACCATCATGATTTAGAAACATGTCACTGTTCTTTCACTATTGCTGGGCAAATGTCCTGGAATGCCAAGCCTTAAGGGCATTGTTGGTCAACTCACAGCAGGTGAACTGCAGCGGTTCAAGATGGCAGCTCCCTAGCATCTTACCAAGGGCCACAAATATGGGCAATAAATGCTGACCAGTCAGTGACACCCACATGCCACAAAAGATAAGAAAAAATTATTTGTATAACCACAGTGAACTGGAACCCTGGTAGAAGCATCCTCTTGCTAGCTGCATGGAGTACGTGGAGTCATTCCTGCATTAGGAAGCTGGATAATAGGGCAACTGAGCAGACCTTGATTGAATTCAATGTATGTGTATGAAACAATAGTTTTACAATATACTTCAAAGCATGGTTTTCATGCTAACTGGACGTATTTTATTATAGTTTGAGAAGCATTGTATCCTCCATTTCCCCAACATTTGCAACCTTGGCAGCAACACCCTGCCCCTCCCCTCAACGACCAAAGTGCCCTTACTTTCTTTCATACCAGTTGGTCCCCCAGGGGGCAGAGTCATGTCTATTGTGATGGAAGCACAGGAGGGATTGTTGCCCAGGCTTTCTTCACACCATATCCATACTTCCCTTCATGCACCTCCCCCATCCTATGACTAAATTCAGACATTTGCATCAACCACTTGCTCTCTCTTGTGCTACCTTTTACACTGAAAATTTGCACAATGCCTCTCTTTCATTCCAGGTGTTTTTCATTATGTTGGCAAGGTCATCACGTGTTGCCTGTGCCAAACTGCCCTAAAAAGGTTCTGATGAGCTGCCTTGTTGAATTGCTGTCATCTGGCATGTTGTAAATGCAGCCACAGTTAGGGAAGAAGGTTAGGGATTGTAACCCAGTGACAATAAAGGAAAAATGCTCTGGTTTGAAGTCAAGATGCTGTGTGGCTTGGAGGCAAACTTGTAGGTGATGTTTGTATTATATCTGCTTTTAAGTGGTAGAGATCATGGTTTTGGAAGAAGCTGTGGAAAAAGGTCTGGTGAGTTATTGCAGTGTGCTGATTATATGATACCTCCTGCTGCTTCTGTACACCCAATGGGGGAGGGCAGACGCAGAGAGCAAAAGCCAATCTGTCTGATGATGCCTGAGCTCTCCATCATACCCTCTCACTGGATGTGGGACCATATTATATATATATACACACACACACACACACAAACACTGGGACGGAACAAAAGATGGTGACTCCCTTGGCAAAAGGCATTCTAGCTATGAGGAATGATTAGATAGACTGGATTGTTTGCTTTGGAACCTAGATACTTAAGATTATGAGCTGAATACAGTGATTAGAGTGTGCAGGAATGAACTATTTCCATTTGTAGCGATAATTAGGGTGTAAATTGAAGGAATTAGAAAGATTAGAGGGGAGGTGATCTGAATTTGCAGATGCAGCTGTTGCTGGGATCTTGTACACATGACCCAAAAAAGTGGTAGAGGCAGAAAGATGCATTACATTGAAATAAACATTTGTATGTTCTTGAGGTGCAGTAACCTACAGAAAATATGGACCAAACACAAAAAGATAGGATTAGGCTGGATAGCACAGACATGGTGGAACAAATGGCCTCTTTCTAAGGTGTAAATTTTCCATAGAACTGGGGAGGACCAATGGCAGATTGAAATGACAGCACTGCATCTAGCTTACTGAAGATAACTGTTCGATTTGGAATTGAGATATTTGGTAAAGATGTTCTTTGAGTTGGAGCTGCTATTGGAGATTTTCTTTGCACCGACATCAGAGCCATCAGGTTGAACTGAAAGAAGGTAATCTGATTGGGGACAAGGGCAATGGTAACTTCAAGTGATCACGTATACGTTGAGGATTATGGAGATGGTTTAAATGGTGTGTTTTTGGATGAGCTGATCTCTAGGAGTTGTGGCAATCAAATCATCTTCTGCTCTTCCTCCTGTTTCTCCTCTTGGTATGTTCTTGCTCCCTAAGTGGTTGATCGGTTGGTCGCTTGTCATGGTAAAGTTATGCAGCATACAGCAGGCAAGCACAAATCTGAATATCCACTCAGCACTGGAATACCAAGCTTCTCCAGAATGATCCAGCAATGGAATTGTTGCTTGGAGCTACCGATTATAATCATGCTTTTTGTGTGCCAGGGTTCTTGTTGGCTACCTTTGGAGTGGTTCCTGATAGTGGAGTCATGTATCACCGTACAGTAAACCTTGTCATTCAGTGGCTAACCTGTAATGCCTGACAGTAAAAGACATTACAGTGAACTGGTGAACAACGACTAATTCATGACTCATGGTACTGTATATAGTTCTGTATGATGTGAGGCCTTTGATCACAAATTAGCTATACTTTGAGTTATTCTCTGTTGGTTTCCTCACTGTTGCCCCTTCTCCTCCATCCCTCAACGAGGCCCAATCCTGTGTTCAGCTGAACTATCTATAAACCAGCCAAAAACACAGTAATGGCAACAAAACCTTCTTCACAAAAAAAACTTTCCAGACTCAGCAACCAAGCTAATAAATGCCCTGAGTTAACCATTAACTAGAATGGCAAGCAGATAACTAATCTACCATGGCTCCAAGATCCACAGATGAA
This sequence comes from Chiloscyllium plagiosum, assembly GCF_004010195.1. Taxonomy (NCBI): domain Eukaryota; kingdom Metazoa; phylum Chordata; class Chondrichthyes; order Orectolobiformes; family Hemiscylliidae; genus Chiloscyllium; species Chiloscyllium plagiosum. Next base: position 37,985,727 of record NC_057719.1, read on the forward strand.
GTGCCTTTTATACTAGTTCACACCATATACTGCTGAGCAAGCTTAGCACAACATAAGGCTAGGCACGTACCAAAGTCCGACAAGGGTCCTCCAAAAGCTACAGGTTTTTCAACTATACATGGATAGGTATCAATTAACGCAGTAATTGCATTCCTAAAAATTACTGCATTATCCAAAACACATATTCCCATAAACCCCCTTATAAATGTTTGGGTTACATTTCTGGAATCTCAAACAAGCACACAATACAAACACAGAGTTAATATAAAACAGAAAAATTGACCCGAAGATAAGCAAAAATAATATCTTTTGATGTTTCTTGCCTCATACACAAGATTGCTTATCAGAGGTGGATCTTCATTCAACTCATCTGCAACCTTGGAACTTTGGAAATTGACTTCCTAATTTTCCACAATATCTTTGCATTCATGATGAAGGTGCTAAGGAACTACATTAGAAAGAGTTCTCACTCAAGACGTTAATGGCCAAAATGAGCTGAACAAGCAGTAAATTGCTCAGGAAGCTGAATTTTATTCCTCTGCACCGGGAGCTGAAGACAAAATGGGTTATTGTATTCAACTGTGTGTTATTGGAATAATGGGTGGTACATTAAAAGCTGTGTCATGGAGAAACTGTGTTTGTGGAGAACTACTCGTAACTTGATTGTTCCTTTAAATACTTCTTTTGTGGATTTTGGACACTTATAGAGATACCTGATCCAAAATAGTGAGCAATGCAATTTAGGTGTGAAATGAAGACATTTCCTAGTGCATGAACACACAACAGATTTGAGCCCAGAGCAGTAGAGTCATAACACTGAAATCTTCTAATAGAACCAATTTTTGCCAAGATTGGAGATGGTTAAATTATCTTGTGATGCAATCATATCTGCCCTGAAGAATAGATTGATGCAAAAACCCCATTCCCTCAAGATCTAGACACACCAGATTGTACAAAAATGATGGATCTTTCATTTAGTATTCAGGCTTTTCAACATTTGAGGGTAAATCCTTTTCTGTGGGCTCTTCTGATCATAACAGGAATGGCACTTAAAATAACAACTGATTAAAATCCTTAACTTCTGATAGTTTTTTTTGGGACTTTTAAAATTTTTATTGCTTATTAAATAAATAAGTCGACAGTAATTTGCATTTTTATAATTCTTTTGTGTAAAAGAACCATGTAATTTCTTTGCATGAGGAAATCCGTAGAGACTGAATGGTGCTAAGGAGTCTATGGGAGAATTAGCTATGTAGCTCTTTCAGGAGCCAGTACTGGCACGATGATTGAATGCCCTCTTTCTATACTGTAAAATTCTAAGATTCTGTGATTCTATAGTTCTTCTTTAACCTCTGTTTCAGACTTTCACATCTCACCAGTTGGGGGAGATGAGTGCACAGTCAGAACTCACTGTTGCTCATAATGCATCTGATAGCAACTATATAAAGGCAGAGGTTGGCAAAGTGCGGGTAACTGCACAGAGAGATTTAATCTGCTAGGGGTGGTTCTTCAGTCTCAATTCACTTTATTCTTTTTGAATTGCAACTCTACACTGTAATTGGGTGCAACCACAACTTCTTGCCTGGAACATTGTGTGCAATTCTGGTCTCCTTCCTATCAGAAGGATGTTGTGAAACTTGAAAGGGTTTAGAAAAGATTTACAAGGATGTTGCCATGGTTGGAGGATTTGAGCTATAGGGAGAGGCTGAACAGGCTGGGGCTGTTTTCCCTGGAACATCAGAGGCTGAGGGGTGACCTTATAGAGGTTTATAAAATTATGAGGGGCATGGATAGGATAAATTGACAAGGTATTTTCCCTGAGGTGGGAGAGTGCGGAACTAGAGGGCATAGGTTTAGAGTGAGGGGGAAAAGATATAAAAGGGACCTAAAGAGCAACTTTTTCACGCAGGGCCTTTACTGAGGACTGCCGAGTTTTCACCTTCCCTCAGACCTGCCCCTCACTGAGGACGAACGATCAGCCATCAGCAAAGGACTTACATTCATCCCCCTCTATTCATGCATCAACGAATTCAGTACACATTATGACGTTGAACACTTCTTCCATCACCTCCACCTCCGAGCTTACCTTTTCCAACCAAGACCCCCGCCCACCTTTAGAGGACCCCTTCGCTTGCTCCAACACACCCCATCCACCTGGATATCCTGTGCCGGTCTGTTACCTGCCCTCAACCTCTTTATTTCCAACTGCCGCAGAGACATTAAGCGCCTCAACCTGTCCACCCCTTCTCTTTCACTCGAAACTCTCACCCTCATAACGCATAGCCCTCCACTCCCTCTGCTCCAAACACAACCTCACCATCAAACCAGCAGACAAGGTGGGTGCAATGGTAGTTTGGCGCACTGACCTCTACACTGCTGAAACCAGGCACCACTTGAAGGCACCTCCTCCAACCGCCCCCTTGACCACCACCTCACCTCCCATCACCAAACCATCATCTTCCTCATCACCGCAGGGGATCTTCCACCCACAGCTTCCAAACTCATAGTTCAGGAACCCCCACACCATTTGGTTCTACCTCCTATCTAAGATTCACAAGCCTGACTACCCTAGCCGACCTATCGTCTCAGCCTGCTCCTGCCCCACCGAATTCATCTCCACATACCACAATACTGTCCTATCCCCCGGGTCCAGGAACTCCCCACATACGTTCAGGACAGCACCCACGCCCTCCACCACCACCTCTAAGAGTTCCATTTCCCTGTCTCCCAACGCCTCATCTTCACCATGGACATCCAGTCCCCTATATACCTCCATCCACCATGATCAGGGCCTCAAAGCCCTCACCAGAACCTTTCCACTGACACTTTCATTTGTTTGGCTGAACTGGTCCTCACACTCAATAATTTCTCCTTTGAATCCTTCCACTTCCTCCAGACGAAAGGGGTAGCCATGGGCACCCGCATGGGCCCCAGCTATACCTATCTCTTTGTCGGCTACATAGAACAGTCTATCTTCCGCAGTTTCACCTGCAGCACTCCCCACCTTTTCCCCCGCTACACTGATGACTGCATTGGCGCCACCTCATGCTCCCACGAGGAGGTTGAACGTTCATCAACTTCACCAACACATTCCACCCCGACCTTAAATTCACCTGGACCATCTCTGACACATCCCTCCCTTTTCTGGACCTCTCCATCTCCAGCAACGGTGACCAACTCAACACTGACATTTTCTACAAACCTACCGACTCCCACAGCTGCTGGATTACACCTCCTCCCAGCCTGTGAAAATGCTATCCCTTATTCTCAATTCCTACAGCTCCACCGCATCTACCCCTAGGAGTACCAGTTCCACCACAGAACACACCAGATGGCCTCCTCCTTTAAAGACCGCAATTTCCCCTGCCACGTGGTTGAAGATGCCCTCCAGTGCATCTCATCCACACCTCCCGCACCTCCGCCCTCAAAACCACCCCTCCAAACGCAACAAGGACAGAAGCCCCCCCAGTCCTCACCTACCACCCCACCAACATCCAATTACATTGCATCATCTTCCGCCATTTCCGCCACCTACAAACAGACCCCATCACCAGGGATATATTTCCCTCTCCATCCCTATCCACTTTCCATAAAGACCATTCCCTCCGTGAGTACCTTGTCAAGTCCACGTCAGCCAACAACCCACCCTCCCCTCCCGACATCTTCCCCTGCCACCTCAGGAATCACAAAACCTGCGTCCACACCTCCCTCTCACCTTGGTCCAAGGCCCCAAAGCAGCCTTCCACATCCATCAAAGTTTCACCTACACTTCCACACACGTCATTTACTGTATCTGTTGCTCCCCACGTTGTCTCCTCTACATTGATGAGACAGGTTGCCCACTCTCAGAGCACTTCAGAGAACATCTCCAGCACACCCGCACAAACCAACCCCACCGCCCTGTGGCCAACACTTCAATTCCCCCTCCCACTCTGCTGAGGACATACAGGTCCTGGGCCTCCTCCATCGCCACTCCCTTACCACCTGACCCCTGGAGGATGAAAGCCTCATCTTCTGCTTTGGGATCCTCCAACCCCATGGCATCAATGTGGATTTCAACAGTTTCATTTCCCCATCCCCCACCTTATTCCAGTTCCAACCTTCCACGTCAGTACTGCTCTCCTGAACTATCCCACCTGTCCATCTTCCTTCCCAACTATCTGTTCCACCCTCCCTTCTGACTTTACCCCTGCCTCCATCCACCTATTGCACTCTCAGCTACCTTCCCCCCAGCCCCACCCACTGCCATTTATCTCTCCACCCCCAAGACTCCTGAACTCATTCTTGATTAAGGGCTTTTGCCCGAAACGTCGATTTTTCCTGTTCCTCGGATGCTACCTAACCTGCTGTGCTTTTCCAGCACCACACTCGACTCTAAGCTCCAGCATCTGCCGTCCTCACTTTCGCCTACCTGACATCGAATGTGTCCATCTGGTCATAGTGGACTATATTGCTGCCGGTCTCTGGTGTTCCCTCCTCCACCAAGAACAGGGGGAGTATGGCTGCAGCTCCAGCCCCTCGAGACTCTTTGCTCTCCCTGGAATTGTGAGCTCTCTCCTGCAATGAGGAAAAATTCAGAAACTTAGGAGTGTGAGAAGTGGACAGTTTGCTGAGGATGGATGGTGATCATTTCAGGAGGGTCATGTGAGGGATGAGGGTGAATGTGAATGATGTCTATCAAGGTGGGGAGGTTTCAGGAGGGAAAGGAATGTGTGTGATAGTAAAATGTATTTTCTTTTATTTGTTCATTGGAAGTGAGAGTTTCTGGGTTGGCCCATATTTAGTTCCCATCCCTTATTGGCCAGTGGGCAATTAAAAGTGAAACCATTGCTGTGGATCTGGAGTCACATGTAGACAAGACTGCAGATTTATTTCCCTAAAGGACATTAGTGAACCTCATGAGTTTTTTTTTATATAACAATGAGCACTATTTACATGGTCACCATTAGGATAGCTTTTTTAATTTCAGATTTTTATTAAATCCAAATTTAATGACCTGTCATGGTGGTATTTGAACCCATGAGCCCAGACTATTAGCCTAGGGTTCTGGACTAGCCCAGTATTGGTCAGAGGAGGGCTGTGCGGGAAAATGCAGGGTGGTGAGATATTATTTTATTAAACAAATTACAAAAACAGTTTACAACAAAGTTACATTTACAGCTGCATACAAGAGACAGCAATTTTAACACTCCTGTTATTTTTTTTTCCTTTTTTTTATTTTTTTTCCCCAGCACCCATGGTGTGTGTGTGTAGGTGTGAGACACAGTGAAAGACACAAAGTGCACAAATCTTTAAGGGTGGTGAGATAATGTGGCTGCCACATGAAGATTATAGGACACTTGTATTATTGGATTACTCAAGGCCATCAAATCGCGATCAATCTCTGTGACATGGTGCAAGTCTGAGAAGTAAGATGAACAGATTTTCCATGTGTCTTACTCTTGGTAGATTCAATTCTGCACTTATTGCTGCCATTTTAAGCCTTGTCAGGGTCCCTTTAAATAAAAACAAAACTTTCCTCAAATGATGAATCACATCATCCCACCCATTCTTTGGGATTGGTCTAGGAAATTTGGTGTGGAATGATAGAACCAAGACTCGGTGAAAGACTCTCTCCAAAGCCACGAATTAATTTAATGTGGGTTCTCAGCCTGCTAATGGTCCCAGCATTTCACGGGACTAAAGTGCCGAAAATTTCCTTCTCCTTCTGCTTCAGTTTTAAAAATTCGAATTGTTTGTCAACTCTCCTGTATTTCATACATTGTTAATCTGATTGAAAGAGCTCACAATGACAGCGCTTGGATTTCATGTAGTGAACCCAATGCTACGAACGTTAAACTAGAGTGACTCATCCCTTTTTTTTCCTCTCGAGTGAAGCATGTGGCATCTGCTCAGCTTCCCTTCCCCTCCCCCATATACATCTGTGAAAATAAATCATTGAAAGTGAAATGGGAGCACAAAGCTACATCCTTTTCTCTGACACCATGACTGGGATTGTTAAATGGTTGGCGTCGAGATGGAGGCAAGATCCAGGATCTTGGCTCAGGGATTGTGGTATTTTAAATAAATAAATAGGCGCCCACTTTACCTTCTGCCACCCTATATCGGGAGCTCCCACTCGGCTCAAGCGAGTGAATGGCCCTAATCCAGCTCCTGCGTACTCTGAAGCACATTAATAAATCAGGTAGGGTTTTTATAGCGACCCATCCGTTTCACAGTCAGATTACCGCAAATTCTTTTTCATTCGAAATTTTATTTAATTCTGACCCGTTTCCATGATTGAACTTGAACTCATGTCTCCAAAGTAGTGGTTCAAGCATTCATATTACGAGTCCAAAAATATAACCATTCTATTGCTGCCCTGATTATGAATTATCATAAGGAAGTTTTAAATATAACTTCTATTAAATAATCAGTGTAAAAGGTTATGTTGCCATAATCCTTTCGGATTTCTCTGGAGAAAGTCAATTGGTGATGAGTTTAACCTGGGGTCCACTATGTCTCAGATGAGGGGAGGTTGAGGAGGCGGGATCTTCAGAGTAATCTAACCCGGTGCAGTATCAATGAAACATTTTTTTTGAAGGACTACACACTGAAATGGCAATAAGACTTTGTGTATTTAGTTCTCCAATTTTTCTTGAATATATATCACAGCAAAGAAAACTGTAGCCAGCTCCAAGCTTTGGCTTTAATTGAAAGTGTTAGAGACAAAAAGAAACTGCAGATGCTGGAATCGAAAATAGACAGGCAGGAAGTGGAGAAGTCGACATTTCCCGTGGGCTTTTGCCCGAAACGTCGATTTTACTGCTCCTCGGATGCTGCCTGAACTGCTGTGCTCTTCCAGCACCACTGATCCAGAATCTGCAGTCATTGTTTTTACCTGTTTCCCGTGTAACCCTTCTTAAGGACTCTGGGTGGGTGTGGGGGAGCTGCAAGGGAGGGGGAGGGGCTGGGAAGAGAGTGGGGGATGGGAAGGGAGGTTATTTGAAATTGGAGAACTCAAATGTTGAGTCCTCTGGGCTGTAGGCTGCCCAGGTGAAAGATGAGGTGTTGTTCCTCCAAGTTGCGGTGTGAGTTGTTGTGGCAATGGAGGGGGCCAACGATGGTTATTTCGGAAAGGGAGCGGGAAGGGAAATTAAAGTGACCGTTGACTGGGCGGTGTAGTCAGCCCTTGTGGGCCTGGCTGTGATGCTCGGCAAACCGTTCCCTAACTTTATGTTTGGTCTCCCTGATGTAGAGAAGACTACATCAGGAGCATCTGATGCAGTAAACTAGGCTAGAGGAGAGGCAGGTGAACCTCTGTCTCACCTGGAAGTACTGTTTGGGGCGCTGGATTGAGGTGAAGGGAGTGGTGTCCTTGCAGGTTTTGCACCTTTTCCGGTCGAAAGGGAAGGTACCTAGGGGTTCGGAGGGTCGGTGGGGAGAGTGGCACAAACCAAGGACTGTCGAAGGGAACAGTCCTAGCGGAAGGCAGAGAGAGATGGGGAGGGGAAGATGTTCTTGGTGGTGGGATCTAGTTGGAGTTGGCAGAAGTGTTTAAGGATGATGCATTGGATGCGGAGACTGGTGGGGTGATAGGTGAGGACAAGGGGGTTTTTGTCTTTAGTGTGTCGGGAGGGCGGTTTAGAGCAATGGAACAGTGAGTGGAGTTGGTGCGGTGGACAGTGTCTGGATGACAGAGGGAGGAAAAGCACATTGTTCAAAAGAGGTGGACATCTGGGATACTTGTGAGTAGAATGTCTCCTAATCCGAGCAGATGTGGTGGAGGCGGAGGAATTGGGAGAATGGGATGGAGTTCTTGCAGGATACTGGGTGCGAGGAGGTAGAGTCCAGGTACACCTGGATGGGAGTCTGTGGGTTTATAGTAAACGTCCATCTGGAGACTGTCGCCAGAGATGGAAATGGAAAGGTCAAGAAAGGGGAGGGAGGTGTCCGAGATAGACCAAGTGAATTTGGGGGCGGGGTGGAAGTTATGGGCGAAGTCGATGAACTGCGGCAGTTCAGCCTGGGTGCAGGACGCTGTGCTGACACAGTCGTCGATGTAACGGCAAAAGAATTGGGCACAGTGCCTGGACAGGTTCTGAAGAGGGACAATGAGGCAGGCATAGCAAGGGCCCATCCGTGTGCCCAGGTGCTCAAAGTGTCACAGAATTTGCCAAATGTTGTCTCCATGCAATCATTAAAATGAAACTGCTGAGTGCAGTTTACTCTGTGAAGCATTTTGAAAGGCAATTCATTTTAGATTTGGAAGGAGCAGATGAGAACCTAGTCTGTGCAATAAATAACATTTGTACAGGAATCTTTGTAAAGTACAGTACATCCTGATCATTTCTTATATGCTAAAAGCATTGAAAGTAAAACGTTTACATTTTTTAATAGTATAAATTCATATAAATTTCTTATACTTTTTTTGAGGTTCTGTTAAGGTCCTGACATAACACCAACTGGATTCCAAGTGAATGGCTTCAAAGAGATGAAACCCAGATACACTGTCACAAATAAAAACAGAAATTTCGGGAAAAGCTCAGCAGGTCTGGCAGCATCTTTGGAGAGAAATCAGAGTTAATATTTCAGGTTGAGTAACCCTTCCTCAGAACTGGCAGTCATTGAGGAATTTAATGTGGGTGTGGAAATGAGCTGTAGCAAATACCTGGTCAAACACTAGGAGCAACAGTAAAATTAATGACAGTGGACATGAGGAAAGATTGGAATGGAAATCCTGTCAGACAGAGGAGAAGAACGTCTTCAAGGTGGGGCATACTTAGAAGAGAAGTGGCAGTGAGTTAAATGCCAAAGAAAAAACTGAAATAACTGTGGATGCTGCAAATCAGAAACAAAAATAGAAATTGCTGGAAAGGTTAAGCAGGCCTGGCAGCATCTATGGAGAGAAATCACAGTTAACATCTTGGGTCAAATGAGGTTTATATCTGTGAGATAGTAGGAAAATCTGGATCAAAATTAATGCATGGCAACCATCATTCTGTTAGTTCATTTCATAAGAACCACACTTCCAAATAATTGCATACCATGGAAAGGAGCAGCATGCAAATCACTTGGATTGCATGTTTTCTTTTAAACCATCATAATCTGATAAATGCTAGCAAAATGCTGTGAATATAACATGAAATGGAAGCAACTTTCTCAGCTGTGTCAATGCGGAATGTAGAAGCAGTCTTGTGGCATTCCTTAGAATAAGCCACAATCCTTTTCAAGCTATTACCAGCATCAAAAACAGCAGAGTATAGACAGGAGAGTGTGGTTTCACAGCTAATGGGTCAGATCAAAATTGGATATATACTACAGGAAGAAAAGCAATGGACAACCAGGCACGATGAAGTGGAACAGCAAGCCGGCAAATGGCACAAGATTCAGTGTGAAAACTGGGTGGCATAGACAAGTTGGGCCAAAGGGCCTGTTTCCATGCTGTAAACCTCATGACTCTATAAGCTGCATGAATTCCCAATTATCAACTAGGTAAGATCTCAATATGCAAATACAAAAGGTCAGGTAGATATGTTTGCAAATATCTTGTTGGATGATCCTATTATGCCTACGTAGAGGTTTCCATCATTATAGATGTCATCCTCATCAAATTTGATTCACTCTGCAAAACATTAAGGAACTGTGGAATACACTGGATACTATAGATCCCATTACATCCTGACTATAGTGTACCAGAGATATCTGAACTGTCAGCACAGCTGTCACTCTCCATAGGCAATCTGGAAGATTATCCAGATATGTCCTGACGACAAAAAAACTGAAAAATGTAACCTGGTCAACTATTGCATCATGTACCATTCCCAATCATTAGTAAAATAAACCTTTGGTAGTGCCATTAAGTGACAACATTTTGCTCATCAGTTAGGTTTTGACCAAACTACTCTATCTCAAACCTCATCATAGATTGAATTCAGACATGAGAGCAGCTGTCCAAAAGCACCAAGGAACTCTTGCAAAAATTAAAGGGTTTGCTGATAAAGCCCTCTGCTCGCTGTAATTATGTGTGTTGTGCAGTAAGATGGTTGTAGTTTGCAAAGGCCAGGCTTCACAGCCCCAGGATAGTGGCCCAGCACTTCCACAGGACATTGTCCTCAGCTACAGCTGTTTCATCAATGATCTTTCTTCCATTATAACATTTGAGGTGGGGCTTTCCACTGATGTTTCTGTAGCGTTCAGCCCTCTGAAAATGAAGTCACACATGAAAGCAACAGCTCAGCTTTCGGACAGTGAAGTCACACATGGTAGCAACAGTATCACTATCATTGAACCTCTGTCACCAGCATATTGGTGGGTTACCATTAGTTAGACACCAAATGGGAACAACCACATCAACAACAAAGCTATAAGAGCAGAATAGAAGTTGTGTATATTGTGACAATCAGCTTACCTCCTGCTTCCTCAAAGCACTGTTTCAAGGATAAGATTAGGAGTCTGATAGAATACTTTTGACTGAATGAATACAAACATAGAAACTACAGCTAGGATAGGACAGCTTACCTACAGTTATATCTGCCACCATTCTGCACCAACCCACTGTGGAATCTGTTTGCATTATCCACAGAATGTACTGCAGCAACTCACCACAGGGGCTTTGACAACACCTTTGACACAAGTGACATCTACCACCATTGAAAAAAAGAGTAGAAACTCTGTTGAAGAATCACCATCTTAGGGTGCCCTCTGGGGTTTGCTATATATCACCATTCTTTCACCATTGTTGGGTCTATATCCTAAAATCACCTAGCTGACATGAATACAGGAGGACCATCATCACAAATATAGAGATAGTGTTTAATAAATATGTAGATGAGCCTCTGAGTTAAATGTGATGTAGCCATCAGCTCTGGTCATGTGCTGGTACTCTGCTAGGAGATTGGAATCTATGCAGCACAGAACAGATTGCTCAGCAAACCTACCTTCATGTACAGTCTGTTTGTATACATTGTTTGAAGTAATCCTGAAGTTCGGCCTGAGCTCTTGAGAAGATCCAAAGAAACCATACTAGATCAAGGATTGCAGTTATTCAAGGAAATATCGCATCATCATTTTCTCAGAATAACTAATATTGAATAATAAATTCACTTTTGCTCATGTATCTCCAACACAAGAGCAAGATTTTTTTTAAAAAGTGTTCATGCACATGGGTTTCATCTTCACTACAGTAGTATTAAAACTACCCTAGGAAATGGTGTCAGAATGAAAGATTTTTTATCCAAAGAGAATCAGTTGTCCATTAATTATTTCTGGATAATGAAACTGCAGTGTAAGTGCATAGGACTGAACTCTATTAGGTTAGCTAATTAGCTGCAGAAGGGTAACTGCTATTGATTTCTGTATTTCAGTACTAAGGAAGGGAAATATCAACCATTGTTGTTATTTTTGATCATTATCCAGTAATCCTTATGCTGAATTCTGTCCTTCAATGTGAATTAGGTGAATAACCCATTGACATTCATTATTTCGACACACACTGCCATGTTAGAGATAAATACCCAGAGAGGTTAGTCAATGATCTGTAAACAACTGTTAAATCAGGCTTTATTGAATGACCTTGTGTCTAGTCCTACTTACAAAGCTGTTTCGTAGAACAGAAACAGCTGTTTATTGTTGTAAATCTTCCATTGAGGAATAGGTAGGCCTGTAATTATTGTAAACATGCAATGCTTCTGTTCAATTCTTGACTTACTGGTTAATTTAATTTAAATCACAAACTGATATTTAATCTGGGACTGACTACTGTCAATAAAAATCATGTGAGTTTGGGTGAAAGAACCAAAATATCAAAAACTAGCAATAAAGCTGTTTTCTGTTGGATCCTTCAGCTCATTAAGAGTTACCTAAATATTTAGCAGGCAAAGTCAAACTGAAAAGAGTGCTAAAGCCAAAAAAGATATTAAAGCCCTCTTCCACTTCCCACCCAAAAAGAAAACTGCATAATTTTGAAGTTACTGATTCTTTTTTCACTTTGGAACAAAATCGGAGGTTGACCTCAGTAAATATTGTGGCAGACTATGGATCATGACATCTGCATCAGCATGCGAGTTCACTGTCAAAATGTCTAATCACCTAGCAATTTTTCTTGACTTATTCCTGAGAAGCATTAGATCTATTATTTAAACCCAGATTTTTATGGTGCTGGATAATGATGGGTGGGGTTTGTATGATGCAATGTCCTCCCAGCTAGTCCATTCACTTACATTAGTCATATATCCTATATTTGATTATATTCCTGGAAAGATTAGGCCAATAAAATGTTGCTATAATCTGAGTTTTGCGCAGTTTACCCTGGGCGGGCAAAAGCCTGAAAGAACTGGGCTATTTTTAACAAGTCATAATGATAAGGTAAAAGTAGTGTTAACAATCATAATACTTGTAACTCATACTCCTTAATTGTGTTTAAATAATCAGAAGGATGATATTAATGCCTTTGATTGTGAGAATTATGTGGTAAAGATAAAAGATGATTCTGATAACATTCTATAGCTTATGTGTGAATGTTACAAAATTTCATTGTTCTTTTCTTTAGAGCAGTGGAAGTTTTGAAGTGCTCTAAATGAAGTTTTTAAATTTATGAAGCAACTTGTTCCAGGAAAATGAATCACTGTGGCAAAGGATTCAAATACCAAGGGCTGCTGTTAAAAATGAAAAAGGTAGGAGTGAGAAAAATGTGTCTGTTCCTATTACCTTATATTGTGCTGGTGTTTATTAATGATGCTTGCACTGGTACAAACTGGTTGTTAGATCTTTGCAATATTTTATCTTCAGCTGTATGTCACCATACCTGTACATAATGGGAATGAAAAACAAGCATAGCCTGAAATTCAGAAATGGGCTCACATCAAGAATCATGAAGGTGAAAGACAATCCATTGCAAACAGTATCGTTTTTTATGGATGAGCCTTAATGCAGATCACAAGCCTCTTGCAATAGACAAACCTGTGTACAACTTGTTAAAAATATACAATCAGTGGGTTGCATTCTGATATTGTGTGATCGTGGGTGAACATGAATTGGCAGCATCTTTACAATTCTCTTAAAACTCATTTCCACTGAAGTCATCAAAAGGTTCTCTTGAAATGTATACTTTGTTTTAAAGTTATTTTCTTGATAGTTAATCCCATACTATCAATAAATCTCTATAGTCCGCTGAAAACCTGTCATCAGCTAGAAGTCAGAATGAGAAGTTTCAATCAGTGTGGCTAACCAAACAGCACTGGCTGTATAATGAGTAAAGTTGAGTGTTAGTAACAATATGTATGTATTGACATTGACAAAACTCTCGGGTTGGATTAAGTTTTCCCCACTGGCAGGTTTGGAAGTGAGGGAGTGTTTGTTAAATCAGTGAACATCTGTTTGCCACCTACTTGTGTGCCTCTGACTCACTGCCATTTTGTTTTCATTTCTCTATTCATTCTTGAGCTGGGGGTGTCATTGGCTCGGCAACATTAATTGCCTAACCCTAATTGCCCAGAGGGCAGTAAAGAGTCAGCCATATTGCTGTGGGTCTGGACTCACATGTAGGCCAGACTAGGTAAGGATGGCAGTTTCCTTCCCTAAAGGATATTAGTGAGCCAGATGGGTTTTTCCTGACAATCAACAATGGACTCATGGTCATCATTTTATTAATTGAATTCAAATTCCACTATCTACCATGGCAAGACTCGAAGCCAGGTCCTCAGACATTATCTGGATCTTTGGATTAACAGTCCAGCGATAATACCATTAGGCTATCGCCTCTCCCATTTTACCAGCAGTCGGTAATTCATCCATTAGTTACCAATTGAGTCCCTTAAGTGGGCAACTAATGCCTTATCCTGCCCCAACTAGGTTTCCCTGCAAGGGCTGGTGGGGGTCCTAATAGGAATTCCTCTTACATCCATTGGGTCCATCAGAAGGACCTCACATTTATTACTACCACTGCCTTATCCCATCCTCCTCAAATGTCCTCTCAAACCCAGTCTCAACTCCCCTCGCCATCTCAAGAACAAAGTTCCGATCCATTGTAGCTCCGCTCTTAATCACCATAATTTGACATGCTTTAATACAGTAGATGAGACCTGAATCTCAAGTGTCTGGCCCAGAGGTAAGCTCACTACCATTGCACCACCAATTACATCACCTTAGACTGCTTAGCTAAGCTACTACCAGTCTCTCACTATAATGGTACATATCTGTCCCTTTGGTTCTGGGTACTTGAAGTTGATATCCAGAGCAAAGCTGAACAAAGTTAGATTTTGAGCCTGGCTCACCAACCTGCACCTTGATTATGTTTCCAATTGCAGCAAATTATTTAGTGCAGTTTATGGTGCTCCAAAATTTGTTCCATTAAATAATAACCAATAAATGACACATTTTAACTTTCTGAAATCCTACCAGAAATGGCAATGAGAAAGATTCTCCATGACTTCATGGTTTGTTTCCCTATCATCAGAAATACACCTACAAATAGTAAGCTTCTGCAGAAAGATTGTAAAACATAAGAGGTATATAAGCATAAAAACAGTCATATTAGGTAATATTGATTGACTCTCCTTGTTTAACCACACTGATGATACTTAATTATGGAGTTGCTGGAAATGCATAAGAATTAATTGCCAAATGATAAGAGAGCTACTGAGGAATAATATGAATCCTCTATTGTGTTGCTGTTCTTTCTCAGCTGCCTGGCAACTAATTTACTGTTCCCCAGTTACTTGGTTTGAATGATTCCTTCATTAACTCTCATTATGCCCTTAAAGGGAATTATTACATTACATCTGAGGTTTTTTCATTGCCAGCTGCAACATTATAGCACAATCATATAATTACAGATAGGAAAAAAAAACATAGGTCTATGGTTCTAATGAATTCATTGATTAATTATTTTAAAGTTCACCAATTACCCAAGCTGTGATAAAATAAACAGCTACTGTGTTTCATGATACAGAAGGCACCTCGCATGAATATCACATCGTGACTAGAGTATATTGATTGAGAAAGCCAAGGGAGTGATGTTAAAGTATAAATGAGGAGAGGTTTGTAGATCATTCGAAGAACATGGCCATAGTAAAACTGTTTGGGGGTGATTTTCAGGCTGTCAGCCCACCCTATCATTTTGGATGAAAGCTCAATGAGTTTTGGTGGTTAGCCGTTAGGTAAATAAGAATGGTGAGAGTTGCCCTTTTGCATTATAGTTCTTGTAGGCAGCTCTTCATTTGGAACAGTGGCAAATTTGGCAAGTGCTTCTGAAAGGTAATCAGTAATGGTTCTGAAAGAGTTAGTGCTGAAGCTCCATTAAACTCCACTCAATCTGATGTCACACCATATTTGAATGGAGAAAAAAACAGACTAGTTTGAGGTCCTAATGGAGAAACGAGTGTTATCTCTGACTAATGATAGTCATATAATTATGGTGGACTAGTCAATGTAACCTGCACTTTTTCCTATAATGCAATGAACTATCCCTTGAATATTGCTGAAAAATGGACATATTTTTGTCTTGCACTTACAGACAATTTGGAAGAACAGCATTTCAAGGTGTAACCCAAATGTTACACATTAGAAGAGGAAAGTGATGTTTGATTGGCAAGTGGACTCTAATTACCAGACATGTTGTCATGGAGAAAGTAGCAGTTGTTTTTAATTTCACTCATGGAACATGGACATCGCTAGCTGGTCAGCTTTTATTGCCCATCCCTAGTTGCTCTTGAGGTGGTGGTGGAGAACTGCCTTCTTGAACCACTGCAGTCCCTCTGCTATAGGTGCACCTGTAATACTAGGAGTTTGGCTCAACAACAGTGAAAGAACGGCGATATATTTCCAAGTCAGGATGGTGAGTGGCTTGAAGGGGAACTTATAGGTGGTGGTGTTCCCATATAACTACTGCCCTTGCCCTTCTAAATGAAAGTGGTTGTGGGTTTGGAAGGTGCTGTCTAAGGATATTTGTTGAATTTCTGCAGTGCATCGTGTAGACAGTACATACTGCTGCTACTGAGCATCAGTAGTGGAGAGAGTGCATGTTTATGGTGGTTCAAATGGGCTGTATGTCAAGCTTCTTGAATGTTAACTGCCAGGTTTTGTATAGATTTTAAACCAGGTAACTTGACTTTGATTAGTCAGAAATAAATGAACCAGAGAATACTGTCACGTATGTTGTTCACTTGAAACAGGCACAGCTCATGCACATGTACTTTCTGTCTGCAAATACAGGCCCTGTTTGTTAATAATATGAGCTTCCAGTACTCAATTGTGCACCAAAATGTGGGTCCAACTGACAATCCTACATTAGTTGTCAGTGTAATTCTTTGCACCCCAGGAATATCCAGTAAATGTTGTCCATTTGCAGAATCACATCTAATGTTGATGACTATGTGGTGAATTTTGCAAGTGCAGGCTGGTTGGTTATGATCAGTGCATGTTTTGAACAGCCGAAAGGACATGCTCTGTAATGCGAGCTGCCAGCCTTTGGGGTGTATGGTCAAAATATCAGGCATCACACTGGCACTGAAATTCTTATACCACACAATTCACTTGTGGGACAGGTAGAATATCTTTTCAACTTGATACAGCATCCCATCAGTGGCAAACATCATTCATGTTCCTAGTGCACAGTAACATCATGAAATAGTTAGCCTCTCCTGGTGCTCAAATGCTTGATACACTTCATCCTTCCAAGGGAATCTGATTAGATTGGACATTTTCAAAGGCCAAGATTGCCACCCTATGACCTCTCATGAGTTTGCATGATATACAGCGAGAAATTAGATCAGGGGATACCTTTGATACATCCTATTCCAGCAACAAGCTTGCACAGTGAACAAATGGCTGGAGCCTTATTTGTCAGATTTCTGATAAGGCCAATCTTATAGTGCGTGAAACTGTGGGAATTTCAACATGTATATTGACTGTTGAAGGTATGTTTCTCACACATATGACTGAGTTTTCAACTTGGACAATGAGGAAAGGGATTTTATTTGAATGCTCCATTTCCAATGCAAATTTGAGCATAGGAAATTTCTGCTATGGATTCTACCATCTACATATTGGAAATATCAAGGGTTAGGAGATTTTTCTGTAATTCTGACAAAGCCAATTCTCTCATGGAATCAACAAATTGATGTTTGTGACAAAATGGGCCTGGGGGAGTCCCATGGCAGCACATTTTATTTGGACATATGCAGTATTGTAAAAACTGAACTAAATTATGCAAGTTGTTGAGTTCATAAATTCAGTGAATATTAATTCACACACTGGTGATAGGTCTATATCCTTGGATAGTATATTGCTGACTAAGCTAGCCATGTCAAATGAGTCAATGTGCCCTGCTATGTTATGGGTATATAAGCCATGTGTAGTCTTTGCAAATGTGAAGGAACCCTTCAGTATTTAAGTGGAAAACTTGCTCAAAACTGGTTGTAGCGATTCACCCAGCCATTTGGTCAGTTTATATTGTGCAGAACTGGTTGCTGATAGCATGAGGTGTAAAGGGATGTCACCTTTGTGTGTGTGGGAAATCTGTACATACATGGACATAGTGACCTATCAGGACAAACCCTATTGTATGTATTGTTTGGTAGCTAGATGCTCCAACATTTCTTCACCTTTTTTCTAAGTAAAGCTATCGTCATGCTGAGCAGTAGGATATCAGTTTTGATTAGTCATTAAGAATGGTGTGTATTTTGCTGATTGTAGTCGGATTTATTAATAAGATTATTCCAGTCACTCTTTGTTAAGTTTATGGATGTGTCTAGGTTGGCCTCAAGACCTCTAAACAGGGGTGGCATGGCAGCTCAGTGGTTAGCACCGTTGCCTCGCAGTGCCATGTCTGTATCAAAATATTGTGGATGTTGGAAATTGGAAACAAGCACAGAGAATGCTGCAGAAATTCAGCAGATCTCACAGCATCAGTGGAGAGAGAAACTGAGTTAACTCTGGTATGACTTGACCTGAAATGTTAACTCTGTTTCTTTCTCCACAAATGCTGAGTTTCTCCAGCATAGAACATCGAACAATACAGCACATAGAACAGCCATTCAGCCTACCATGTTTGTGATGACCATGATGCTATTCTAAACTATTTCCATCTGCCTGCACATGGTTTGTGTCCCTCTATTCTCTGCCATTTATGTGTCTGTCTAAATGCCTCTTAAATGTTGCTATTGTATCAGCTTCTACCACTTCCCCTGGCAGCATGTTCCATGCACCCAACATGCTCTGTGCCTCACACATCTGCTTTAAACTTACTCCTCCTGTCACCTTAAATCTACGGTCTCTAATATTTGACATTTTCACCCTGGAAAAAAGACTTAGACCACTCACCCTATCCATGCCTTTCATAATTTGATATACTTCTATCAAGTCACCCCTCGATTGCTGACACTCTAGCAAAAACATCCAAGTTTGTCCATCCATTCCTCATAGCTAATACACTCCAAGCAACATCCTGATAAACCTCTTTTGTACTCTCTCCAAAGCCTCTGCATCCTTCTTATATGAGTCAAGAGTGTGATGCTAGCGAAGCACAACAGGTCAGGCAGCATCTGAGGAGCAGGAGAATTGATGTTTCAGGCATATGCCCTTTATCTCTCACTGCATCCTTCTTATCATGTGACAACCAGAACTGCACACAATATTCCAAATGTGGCCTCACTAAACTTTTATACAGCTGTAACATGACCTAACAACTTGTATATTCAATGTCCTGATCAATGAAGGCAAGCACATCATATGCCTTCTTTACACCTTATCCACTTGTGTTGCTACTTTCAAGGAGTTAGACTTGCACCCCAAGATCCCTCTGTATATCAATGCTCCTAAGGATCCTACAATTTCCTGTATACTTTTCTCTTTACATTGAACCTCCCAGAGTGCATTCTCTGTGTTTGTTTATATCTGTATTAGAGCTTGCAAGATTGGGAATTCTTGACATGGGTACATGACAAATATCTGGATGTTACTCTCCTCTGGTAATAATATGCTTAGCTAAGAACAACACTGCAGGTATTGGATACCTAAAATAAAAAAAACCCCCATGGAAATAGGAAATCAGAATACAAAACGTTGGGCACGTAATTGAGCTCATGGCTATCAGCTGGGGAGCTAGTAAAATCCCAATGTCACCTCTTTTCAAGAAGGTATACTGCAACTTGTCTCACTTACCAGACTCGTGTGCTGGGTCTTCCTACTGGTTCAAGGTTTATGGGGGCAGACTTTCTGCAAACTGCAACCTCTTCTGTAATAAGCAGTGCCATCTCTAATTGCTGTGGGACCCAGGCAGTGGTAAGTGGTGTAACAAAGTGTGGTTCATGGAGGAAATGGATTTCAGCATGGACAATGAGGTCAGCAGACTCCCATTTCTTCTCAAAGATGAGTACTAAATCAGGAAATGGTGCATTTGATTGAAGGAATCTCTCACTTGGCACCTCAACATGCACTTGTTCAAGGAATCTACAAGCAAACATGTCAGGATTTAGACCAAGTTATCCCTCAGACAAAATCATTGGAAAAAACACAGATTCCCATCTTTTTAAGATTGTTTGTGGGATCTAGATGAATGCAGATTGGTTGCTGCATTTCCAAATTAGAACATTAATTACACTTCAAAAATATATTTTTGTCTCTAAAGTGCACTGGAAGTCACAAAAAGCACTATATACATAAAAGTTTTTTAAAATAATTTTCTCAAATCAATAAAAAAAGGAAGGAAACCTTTAATCATTTGGTATGCAGGAGGAATACCATGATAGTCCTTCACAACAGAAGGAAAGAGCCAAGTGAGAGTATTAAGAATGAGAGTGAGAGGTGGTAAAGAGTGAACAGTGATGAAGGAATAAATCCAATGGGCTATCAAATAATATTCACTTCAAACTCGTGTAAAATAATAGTAGGCTTTTCAAAATACATCTGGCATGTGCCCTGGACATAATAGTAGGTGGCTCACATTCATTCAGGTCCACTGCTACATTTGACTCTTAGGCAACCATTTCACATCTAAAATATGGCTAGGCACAATCCAACAGTGCACAGGCTCAGCAAGAGTCAGAATCATTAAGCATGTTTGTATGACATATCTGTAAAATGTGGGATAGCGTGTGAGTCAGAGATTTGGATTGTTACTTTTCTTACACCTTTTTGTACTTTTAGCCTCTAGTGCAGTGGAATGTGCAAAGATTTTAAATTAGGGATGGGCCAAAACCTCTGTTCCTTTGGAGATTTGCCAACAGCATTGCTTTACAGAATAATATGAGAGCTCTAGAGCTTTGTCATAGAATAATTGAAATTCAGTGCCAATCACAGTGCTATTGCAGCCAATTCATTTTAGGAATTAGAATTTTAACACCAAACCATCTCTTCTTAATGGAGGTTTAGCACTTACTTATTACTGATTGATTTTGACTATTTTTTTAAAATCTGAATATACGTAATGTGAATAACTTGCTCCCTGCCTATGAGTCCTTTAAATTTTCAATGATATTTTAATTAGTTTCATACTAGACTGAGAATGAGCTCAAAGTTAAGATTAAAATTGTCAATATAAGCATAAGGTTAATGCCATCTGTTTGGCACTGTTCACTTTTTTTCCTCTTCATCTTATATATGTATTTCTGGACATAATAGTGATGTACAGTTGTAAGGCTGGTGTTGCAAATCTTCAATGCATTATTCATATATTTTAAAATATAACTTTTAGTTTCATGAGTGTAATTTTTAGTTTGGAAGGTGAAGTATTAAGCGTAAAATAAGTGCACATCTAGTTGGAAACTGATAAACAATCCTAAAGTAAAGGGAAATCAAACAAGCCTAAGTTTAATTAACCTATGTTTACCTTACAATGTCAGAATTGATCGTGAAATAAGGTGAACAATGAATAATCCACCTCTAAACTTGAAATGGAGCCAAAATGTTTGGATAAAGGGGCATGAGTTCCGTTAGCAATACAGTATACATTTTTCGTGTGGGTCGTAGAATTAAAGAGTAACGTGGAAGATAAAATTAATTTCTATTTCTATTTGAGGATATCCTAATGCATGCCACATTGTCATGGAAACTGGTTGTGAGGGTGGTTTAAGTTGTTTGTGTGTGTTTGTTGGCAGAAGTAAACCGTTCAGTTGGGATCTGACAGAGCTAGTTGCAACATTGCTTTGGTGTAGACTGCAACTCACAGGATTGAGAGAGCCAACAGAAGATGTTAATCAGTGAGGCTGGCACTTCAAGCAGAGAAAATCCTAACTTTATCATTCACCACATGAAATGCTAGTGGGGCTTTAAACTTGGTTCAGGCTTTATGTGGGAAAAGTAGTTGGATTATGTCAATTGATTGCTGGGTATTCCTATTTCTTCTTTCAAATGTTAACAGTCCCTAGCAGGATCATAACACGCAAAACAAAATCTCTTACATTGTAACTTAGGTGATAGTTGCTAGGTTGACCAAAATACTGAGAAGTTTAACATTTTTCTTTGATTTTCCTCCTCCTTTTATTTTATGGGATAAGAATCAAGCTCCTGATTATTGTCTCCTAATGATGTGATCAGTTTCAGATTGTTGCCATATGGTCAAGTATTAACACAAGCATATTTATCCATGTTAGAGACTGCATTCAATTGCATAAGGCAATTCAGGCCATACCTCTGTACAGCTTTGACCCACCGTAATATGCTCCAGGAATTGAATTCCAGAGGTAAGGTGAGAGTGACTGTCTTTGAAGCCAACATAGACTTTTCGGTGAAGGTGGCATCAAGGTGACCTCGCCAAACTAAAGTTCATGAAAATGGAAGTGTAAACATTCCACTAGGGAATCATCCTAGTATAAGCTCTGGTTAGTTATTTATGCTTGCAAATAGCCTTAAGACCTGCTTACTTGTAGGCTTGGGCGTGTAACATTCACACAACATAAGTGCTAGAAAATAACCATGGAAGATACTACAGTTGGTGGATGTAATAGTCAGAAGTCACATGACACCAGGTTGTAGTCCAGCAATTTTATTTGAAATCACAAGCTTTCTAAGCGCTGCTCCTTTTTCAGGTGAAGTGTGATTTTCCATAAATCTGTTGGACTCTAATCTCGTGTCATGTGACTTCTGACTTTGTCCACCCCCAATCCAACACCAGCACTTCAACATCATAAATGAAATCGGGAGGAGGCATGTATATAAACATCAGCAGAGATTAGTTGATCTGAAAGGCCAACTTCTTGTGATTCTATATGAAGTCACATACCAGACAAGCTGTTTCATCAATGAATGTTGGTCTTGCCAGTAAAGCAATCACACCCGTCAAGGAAAAGACAGAGTATACACCATTTAAAAACAGTAGTAAATAGTGTCAAAGGTGGAAAAATGGTAAAAGAAAATCAACATTGATGGTTATCTACTTGAATGCTCATAATACTCAGAGCAAAATAAATGAATTAATGATACAAAAACAGGTTAATGGGTTTGATCTTGTTGCCATTACAAGGATATGGTTCCAAGCTGGAAACGAAATATTCAGAGGTATGTGACTTTTCAAAAGGACACGCCGGAAGAAAAGGGTGGTGGGGTTGCATTGTTACAACAGGATGGAATAAGTATGATAATAAGTAATGATCTTGGATCAGAAGCTGTAGAAATCGTATGGGTGAAGGTAAGAAACAGAAAGGGGAAGAAAACACTGAAAGGAGTATCTACAGGATCCCTAACAGGAGCAAGATAGTGAGACAGAGAATAAATCAGGAAATAATAAGAGCAAGTAAAAAGGCAGTACATTAATCACGGATGGTTCTCATATTAAAGAAGATTGGGATAGTCAGATTGGCAGAGGTAGCAACCAGAAAGAATTTATACAGCATATTTAATAAAAACAATATGTTGTTGATCCAACCAGCATTGCGCTATTTTGACCTGGTGATGTGTAATGATGCAACTTAATAAATGACATCAGTGTAAAAGATCCCGTGGAAAACAGTGACCATAAGATGGTAGAATTTAGCTTTCACTTTTAAAGGGAGAAACTTGGGTCAGAACTAACTTTGCTAAACTTAAATAAAAGCAACTACAAAGGAATGAGGGCGGAGCTAGTCAGAGTGGATTGGGATTGTGATTGAGCAGTATAGGTTGAGGAATAACGGTAGATATTAAGAAAATGACCCACAGAAGAGATATATCTCAGTGATAAAGGATTCTGGGTCCGGAATAAGCCAACCATGGTGAGCTCATGATAACATCAGATTGAAAGAAAAAGTGTTCAATGTGGCAAAGATTAGTTGTAAGTGAGAGGAATGTGAAAGTATTAAAACCAACAAAAGTTGCCCAAAAAGGAATAAAAAGAGAGAAGATAAAGTGTGAGGATAAACTTGGAAATAATATCTAGATGGACAATAAGGGATTATTTGAATATGTAAAAGGGAAGAGGCAGACAATGGTGTATATAGGCCCCTTAGAAAGCAATGCGGGGGAATTATTAATGCAGAACCAAGAAATGACAGAGACGTTGAATAAATACTTTGTATCAGCCTTCTCTGTAGAAGCCACTGATAGCTTTCCAAAAATATTAAACAATCAAGGGGCAATAGGATAAGTGGGAATAAATACAACAAGCATCACCAGAGAAAAAGTGCTAGGGAAATGATCAATCAGTCCCCTGGATCTGATAGGATGCATCCTCGGATATTAAAACATAGCCACAGAGATAATGAATACAATCATCCAAGAATCCTTAGATTATGGAAGAATACCAGAGGATTGGGAAACTACTAATGAAAATGAAACAAGACAATAAACAGGAAATGATAGATCAGTTAGCTTCAATTTTGATACTGAAAAAGTATTAGAGTCTGTTTTTAAGGATGAAATAGCAGCACATCTAGAAATATGTAATTTGATGAAGCAGAGTCAGTACCCTTGACAAAGGGTAAATCGATGTGGCAAAGATTAGTTGTAAGTGAGAGGAATGTGAAAGTATTAAAACCAACAAAAGTTGCCCAAAAAGGAATAAAAAGAGAGAAGATAAAGTGTGAGGATAAACTTGGAAATAATATCTAGATGGACAATAAGGGATTATTTGAATATGTAAAAGGGAAGAGGGAGACAATGGTGTATATAGGCCCTGAAGAAGGGCTTATGCCCGAAACGTCGATTCTCCTGTTCCCTGGATGCTGCCTGACCTGCTGCGCTTTTCCAGCAACACATTTTCAGCAAAGGGTAAATCATGCCTAATAAATTTATTAGAATTATTCCATGAGGTAACAAGTAGGATAGATAAAGGAGAAATGGTTGATGTAATATATTTGGAATTTCAAGAAGGCTGTTGATAAGTTAACACACATTGAAAGGTTCAGTAAGTAAGAGCTGATGGTGTTGGATGTAGTATACTAACATGGATAGAGCATTGGCTAACTAGTGGATGACAGAGAATTGGACAAGTAGGGGGTATTTTCAGAATGCTAACTAGTGGAGTGCTACAGTATACGTCATGGCACCAGAATCATTTATAATATATATTAATGACTTGGATGAGGAAAGTGAATGTAATCCAGCCAAGTTTGTGGAACACAGAAAAGTAAGTGAGAAGGCAAGGTGAGGACAATAGAGTCTACAGAGGGATATAGATAGGTTAAATGAGTGGGCAAAAACTTGGCAGATTGAATATAATGTGGGGAAATGTAAGGTTATACACTTTGGTAGGAAAAATAGAGGAGCTTAATATTATTTAAATGGGGAAGGACTGAAGTAGCTACAGCACAGAGGGATTTGGGAATCCTTGTGCATAAATTACAAAAAGCTAGCATACAAGTTCAGCAGGTAACAGGGAAGGCAATGAAATGTTGGCCTTTATTCCAAAGGCAATGCAGTATAAACATAGGGAGGTCTGGCCACAACTATAGTGGACACTAGTTATACCACACCTGGAATACTGTGAATATTTTTCACCCCCTTATCTAAGGAAAGATTTCATGGCAGAGGGGGTGGTGCAACAAAGGTTGAATAGGCTCATCCCTGATTTGGAGGGACTGCCTTTGTGAGGAGAGGTTAAGCAGGTTTAGCCTGCATTCACTGAAGTTTAGAAGAATGAGAGACACCTTATTGAAGAAACAAGATTCTTAGGGGACTTGACAAAGTAGATGCAGAAGGGTTGTTTCTCCTCTAGGACCACAGGGTTCACTCTTAAAATAAGGGGTCATCCATTCAGAAGAAAAATGAGGAGGAATTTTATTCTATTAGAGGGTTGAGAATATCATAGAAATCATAGAATCCCCACAATGTGGAAACAGTCCATTTGGCCCAACAAGTCCACACCGACCCTCCAAAGAGCAACCCACCCAGACCCATTCCCCCAACCTAGTACTGTACATTTACCCCTGACAAATGCATCCACCTAACCCACACATCCCTGAACACTATGGACAAGTTAGTATGGCCAATTCACCTAACAGTGGTTCAAGGAGGTTGCTCACCACCACCATCGCCATGGTAACCTGCAGAGAGTAATAAATGTTGGCCCAGCCAGCAACTCTCACATCCCTGAAGGAATTAATTTCAGTCATCTGAACTAATATCTCCTTAATTGGTTTGGTTAGGCATTGTGAGGTGTTTAATTATGTTAAAGGCACTTCAACAAGTTGTTGTTGTTGAAGAAAAGTAGGAGAGGTGGGAGGGAGAGAAGAACAAAAGGAGTGTGAGAAGGAATACAGATAAATAGAGAGGTGATGGCCTAGTATGTTAAAGGCACTTCAACAAGTTGTTGTTGTTGAAGAAAAGTAGGAGAGGTGGGAGGGAGAGAAGAACAAAAAGGAGTGTGAGAAGGAATACAGATAAATAGAGAGGTGATGGCCTAGTGATGTTATCATTGAGCTGTTAATCCAGAGACCCAGATAATTTTCTGGGGACCCAGGTTTGAATCTTGCCAGGGTAAACGGGGTAATTAGAATTCAATAACAAAAAAAAATGGAATTAAGAGTCTAACGATGACCATGAATCCATTGTCAATTGTATATGTGGAATTCATTTCCACAAAGGGCTGTTGAAGCTGGGTCATTGAATATATTCAAGGCTGAGAGAGAGAGATTTTTAATTAGTTAGGGAATCCAGAGTTATGAAAGAAAGCTAAAAAACTGAAGTTCAGGAATTTTAGATCAACTATGATCTAACTGAGTGGTGAAGCAGGCTTAATGGGCCAAATGACCTACTTAGAGTCATAGAGATGTACAGCATAGAAACAGACCCTTCGGTCCAACTCGTCCATGCCGACCAGATATCCCAACCCAATCTAGTCCCACCTGCCAGCATCCGGCCCATATTCCTCCAAACCCTTCCTATTCATATACCCATCCAGATGCCTTTAAAATGTTGCAATTGTACTAGCCTCCACCACTTCCATACACATACCACCCTCTGCGTGAAGAAGTTGCCCCTTAGTTCTCTTTTATATCTTTCCCCTCTTACCCTAAATCTATGCCCTCTAGTTCTGGACTCCCCCACCCCAGGAAGAAACTTTTCTACTCCTGCATTATGGTATTACGTTCTAAAAACCATCTAGTTCATTACTGTCCTTTACGAAAGAAAACCACCATTCCCACAGATATTGATGGTATTATAAACACTGTAGATCAAAGAGATATCAACAGGTCATGTGAATGGATTTAACAGTGGCAAATAGATTTCAATGTGAAGGTCATATATTCTGGGACTAAAAAGCACTAGAACAGAGTGCTTTCTATATGGTGAAAAACTAAAGATGCTGGAAGTCCAAAGTCCTTGGAAGTACATGTACAGTAGATCATTAAATGTAAAGAGGATGTCTATAAAATAAGCAAAAAGGACATTGGAGTCTTCATCTTTCTAAGAACCAGAATAGTACGGATCAAAGTTTTGCTACAGCTGTATAAAACTCTGGTTAGACCACACCAGGAACTGTAAGCAGTTCCAGGAACACACTTTTGGAAGGACATATTGGTCTTGTAGCGAGAGCAGCTTTGATTTATCAGAGTGCTGTTGATTCCAAGAGTTAAAATAAAACAAAAGATTGCACAAACTAGGGCTGTTTTCCCTAGAATCTAGAAGAATAAGGGGAAACTTAATCAAAGTTTTCAAGTCATTAAGAGGAATTAAGGGTAGACAAAGAAAAATTATTTCCACTCTTGATGAGTCTTGAACCAGGAAGTATAATTTAATAATTAGACCTATGGTTGAAGGTCAATTTAGAAGTTTTGTGACACAGTGAGTAACAAATTGGCCTCTAAGGCAAAGTTCCAGGTTCAAATATCAGTGCAGGACTTCATGGCGACAGAATGTGTACTTATAACATGATCAACATATTAATCCTTCCAATATGCCTATTATTATGATACAGGGATAACAAGCCAAATCAAATCAGGCCCAGTCAACACAGTGAAATTAAAACATTCAATAACCCTTAAAACTGCCTGATTGTTCTTAACCAGACTTTACAAATATCAGATCTTAGACAGACCATGTTTATAACTTTAACAAAAATTAGTGATTATTATTACTCATGCAACTTCAGCAGAACACAAATAAGCAACAAGATAATCTAATTAATATCTGTGAGCTAAAGGCTAATTTGTTTTAATCATAACCCCTACTCTCACAGATGAATACCTTCATGAAATTCTTGGACAATGAGTTATTCTCAGATATGTAGAACTGTATTTATTGCTCAAGTTCTAAAATCACTGTTAGTGCAAATAATTTCAGCAGATTCCAAGGAATATTTTGCTATTTTTTTAGGACAGCGATTCTTTTCTCAGAAAATGCAATGAGTCGACAACTTAATAATTTAAGCATCATTTAAGGTGTATCTAGACAAATACATGAATGGGCAGGGAGCAAAGGGATACAGATCCTTAGAAAATAGAAGGCAGATTTAGATAGAGGATATGGATCGGCACAGGCTTGGAGGGCTGAAGGGCCTGTAATGTACTTTGTTCTTTATTCTAATGGAAAGCTAGAGAGAGGGAGAGCAAAACAGAACTGCCTGTCCTGAAGCTTCCCAAAAATCACTGTGTCTCCTGCAAAAAATTCGGTCAGGACTGATGCTGTCTCTTTTTTTTAAAATGAACATTCTTTGTGGTTGGCTGGTTAGCACCAATCCTCCTTTGATTGACAAAATCAACGTCCAACCGGTTGCCAGCCCTGAGCATATCAACAACTCAGTGCTGATACATCTTCATTGTTCTTAGACCAGCTATAAGTTAGCTATAAGGAGAGGTGGACAAACTTGGAATATTTTCTCTAGACCCCCAGAGGAAGAAGAGTGACCTGATAGAAGTATAGAAAATTATGAGAGGCATAGAAGTGGTGGAGAGTTGGAGTGTTTTTCCCAGAGTGTAAGTGTCAAATACTAGGGAGCATAGGTTTAAGGTGAAGGAGGAAGATTTAAGGAGATGTGCAAGGCAAGTTTTTTTTACAGAGCGTGCGAAGTGCCTGGAACATGCTGTCAGAGGAGGAGGTAGAAGCAGGTATAATGGTAATGTTTAAGAGGCATTTAGGCAGACACATGAACAGGCAGAGAATAGAGTGATACGGACTATGTGTAGGCAAATGGGTTTAGTTTGGAATAGCATCATGATTGGCACAGACATGGTGGGTTGAAGTGCCTGTTCCTGTGCTATACTCTTCTATGTCTATGTTCTTACCTGGTCTGGCCTACTCAGACCCATAGCAATATGGTTGAATCTTAATTGCCCTCTGGGCAACTGGGGTTGGGCAATAAATGCTGACGAAGCCAGTAGTACCCATATCCCAGAAATGAATAAAAAAGGAACAAAATAGGTCCCCTAATATGTCAATTGGTGATACCTTTTACATATAAGCAATAAAGATTACCATTGTATAACAGGTTAAAATGCTCCTTTAAAAGCCTTGCAGAGAATGCTTACTAGATTCATAGCATAGTTGAAGTATTTTAGGAAACACTGGAGAGCTGGCATTGCTCTCCTCCAAGCAGAGAATGTGAATGATAGCAATTATGATAAATCTCGAAGATATAAATAACAAGAAATGGTTTCCACTAACAGGACAGTGGTAACCAACGGCTACAGATTTAAAATAATTGAAAAAGAACCAAAGAAGTTTAGGAGAATCTTTTAAACAACAAGTTGTTATGATGTGAATGCAAGTAAAAGGGATGGAAAAAGATTTGCTGTAACTTTCATTAAGAAATTGGATTTACACTTAAAAAGGAAAACATGCAGGGCTATGGGAAAGAGGAGAAAAATGCAAATAATTAGCTAGCATTTTAAACAACCAGTACAGGCCCAATAGGCTGCATGGCTGTGCCCATGACTCTGTGATTAGTAAGCCTTGCTCATACCAAAGGATGTAAAAGTCCATTTACTAGCTGTTTAAACTGTGAGCTCTGGATGGTTGCATTCATAGCAGGTCATCATGACCGCTATTGAATATGCACTGTTTGGTTTCGTACTAAATGTCACTGCGTGTAAGGGGGGATAATCACACAGTTGATGCATGAGCTAAAATTTAAAGCAGAAAAACTAGCAGGAGTGTCAGAGCCAGTAGTTTGTACCAGCCTAGTATGAATTTCCTGCATCACAGCCCAGATCCATATCAAAGACAAGACATGGCAGTTATTTCTCTGATTTCTACCTGGTGTCGATAAGAATTTTGTATACACTGAGTTACAATAAGCACCTCAACTACATCATAACAGCTGTCACTCAGTGAATGTTACATTAATGTTCATCTTTTATACTGATACCTAGTAAATGAAACAGCAGAATTATCTTTGTTATTACTGAAATCCACTGTTGTAATGTGAGTTCAATATTCAAACCCACACGGGAATTTGTTTGTCAAGCAGACAGTTCATTTAAAATATCAGAATCTGCAAGCAACAATGTACAGTGATATTGTTCTCTTTTTAAAACAAAATCTATTCCTCTTTTATGAAGCCTGTTGCTAAATAGTTCCAAAAGGCACTCAATAATTTGCTCCAGTGATACTTTGTCAGTGTGTGTCCACATAGAATTGCAGGTTACTTAATCAGCGGGCGGTCACAGGCTGAATTTGATCTAAACCTCATTCATTCGCATGCACTCTTTTCAACATTTCCCACCGGAAAAGTAACTTTTGCTGCTTTTTTTCACTGCACTCCAGCTTTGGGAAGTCCCTGACTCTCACCCTCCCTCAACTACCCTGCCCCAATGCCTCCTCAACTACCCCTCCTCCTCCTCCACCATACTGCTCCTGGTGCAAATCAGGATCAAAATTTGTTTAAAATTAAAATTAAATTTGCTCTGTATGAATCAGTGCAACAGGCTGTCAAGGAACTTCCTTGAATTTTAATTTTGAAGATTAACATTCAGGCAAGAAATGCAAAATGAGTATCTTCAAAAGGAAACGCTATCTCAAACCTTTGACAAGAAGCCAATAACATTTTGAGAGGATTGATTAAGAAGATTGGAAGAAATAGATTCTCAGATAGAGTTGCCATGTAAGTGTGCAAGTAGGCAATAGACGTTTAGAGATTAGGGCTCTGTTGCTATGATCTGGACTTGGTATTAATGCTGCCTACTCATCTCATTACACATCATAAGATGATTCATCATGCAATTGGGGAGGGAAGACAGAAGATGGCAAACTGTTTATGTTACAGCAAGTTATGCTTTAGCTGCTGGCTTCACTGAAGTCACCTATTGTTTTTGACTGATCAGCAAATCATAAACAGTCAAAGTGGCTTTCTGGAATTCCCAGGGGAAATATGTAGTTTAGCTGGAGGGTATATTACAGTTGAAAAATTGCAACCAAAACTGCTGCCTCAGATGATGTTTAGTTCAAATGCATAACCAAAAGAAAAAAAAATCACAGACTTAATAGAAGTTAAACTTAATCATTGAAAAATAATTAAAATACTCAGGGGAAGAAACTGTTCAGGCATAGTGTAGCATGCACGGAATCCGACAGTGTTGAAGCAGACCATTCAGCTCAGATCAACCTTCCAAAAAGCATCCCACCCTCTACATTTCACATGGCTAATTCACCTGCACAACTTTGGACTGTGGGAAGAAACTGGAGCATTCAGGGGAAACCCATGCAGACACAGGGAGAATGTGCAAACTCCACGCAAGTCGCCTGAGGGTGGAATTGAACCCAGGTCCCGAGCACTGTAAGGCAGCAGTGCAGACCACTGAGCCACCATCACAGAAATCAGGAAGGTCCTCGGCTGAGTTATTTGATTTCATCTGAGCTGGAAGGATGGAGAGGAATGGCAGTTAACCTTTTACCCAAAAGCTGTGAAAAGGAAATATTAGCCATGGCTCCCATCCCTTTATTTGCTATCTTGTTGCCCCTTTTAGAAAGGGAAGGTATTTTGGATGTGAAATTTGGATCAGTAGCATTTACTTGTTCTATTTGGTGTCTAAGATTGTAGCCTTGGCATGTGTATGCATTGAAATGAATTGCACAAGACACTATACTGGTGATTGCATTCATGCCATACAGATGAATGGCCAGCAGTGGTATGCAGAGTAAGGAGATCAAGATGGGAGAAAGTGAGGACTGCAGATGCTGGAGATCAGAGTTGAGAGTGTGGTGCTGGATACGCATAGCAGGTCAGACAGCATCCAAGGAGCAGGAGAATCGACGTTTTGGGCAAAAGCCCTTCATCAGGAGATCTTGCTAACTGTTGTGTTATTTTGGATTTCATTGCTCCGTCTAATTTCTTCTTTAATGAAGCAAGGCCGAACACACAATCAACCTCAGATGACTGCCATTGGTATGACTCAAAAAGGACCATCGACTGCCCTGAGGCAAGTTGATGATTCATACCTTCTGGCTGTAGCTTCACAGAATCTCAGAATTGTTATGGCACAGAAGGAAGCCGTTCAGCCAATTACATCTACATGAGCTGTCCAATGAGTATTATGACTGGGTGAAATTCATCTGCTTTCCCCCTGTAACTTTGCACATTGATATGAATAGAAACAATCATCCAATATCAATTTGAGTGCTGCAAATGACTCTGCCTCCACTGCAGTGTCAGGCTGTGCATTCCAGACCTAAACCATGCTTCTCTGAAAATATTATTTTCTCACAGCACATTTGTTAAATTTAAATTTACAAATTACATTAAATCTCCCCCTCTTATTATCAATCCTTTTATGATCAGGAATAATTTCTCCCTATCTACTCTATCCAGGTCTGGATAGATTTTGAAACTTCAATCAAATCTCATCTTAACGGTCTTCTCTCCAGGGAGAACAGAGCCTAACTCTCCAATTGAGAGTTGATCTTTCAGAATTGAAGGTTTCTCATCCCTGAAACCATATTTATAAATCTCTTCTGCACCCTCTCCGATGTATTTATTGTTATTGACAATCACTTGCTAATGAGGAAGATTGTCCATTTAGGAATGCATCCACATCCTTCCTAATGTGTGGCTCCAAGAACTAAATGCAATATTTCCAGCTGATTTTGAACAAGTGTCTTATACAAGATCACCATCACCTCCTTGCTCTTGTATTCTATGACCCTACTAATAAAGCCCAGGTTACTGAATGATTTTTTTTTAACTGATCTCTCCCATCTTCCCATCTGATGTTCTCCCATCTTCAGTAATCTGTGTACACATACACCCAGGTCCCTCTGCTCCTGCGCCCCTCTGAACTGTCAGATCTCCTATTTTATTTTGTCTGACGATGTTGTTCCTATCAAAATGCATCATCATCATCTGTATTGAACTACATTTGCCATGTATCTACCCATGTATTCACT
The DNA here is from genome assembly GCF_004010195.1 of Chiloscyllium plagiosum. Classification (NCBI taxonomy): domain Eukaryota; kingdom Metazoa; phylum Chordata; class Chondrichthyes; order Orectolobiformes; family Hemiscylliidae; genus Chiloscyllium; species Chiloscyllium plagiosum. The sequence goes on from NC_057719.1 coordinate 38,018,436, forward strand.
GTGCCTATATTCATTTGGAGTTATACACTGTCCTCCCCACAGCTTACAATTCTTCCAAGTTTCATATCATCCGCAAACTTTTAAATCATCCCCTGCACATCAATTGTTAAACCTAGCTTCCAATTGAAACCTTAAAATCTACATGTATCTGGTTCTTTCTATTGTTGTGTAAATTTGCAAAAAGCCTGCAATGAGTGGTGCTTAAGATGTTTTTGCTGACTTCAAGGATTCTTTCAAAACCTTGACACAAGTCTGCTGGTAGCCTTTCCCCTTAGAAAACAGCAAGACTTAGAAAATAACCAGGAGTGCTGAAAGAAGGAAGGATGAAAAGGATAGGTAGAACAGCTTTCAATTAGAGGTCGTCTCCACCAGGGAATTCAAAAAGTAATTGTCCTGCAGCTCAACAATGTATGATGTATCTGCGTTTATATAAGATGATCACACTAAAATCTGCGACCTGCTGCATTCCCCCTGTAACTTTAGTGAATGGCAGGGATATATTGGAAGTGACTGAGGCTGATTGAGGTGATGATTCTTTCATGTGTCTGCTGGAACTGGAACTGGAGCTGGAGCTGGAGATATTTTTGCAGTTTTCCATAGATTGTTGATTAAGGAAGGTCACTCTAAGTCTATGCTCTCTCTATTCTTACAGAGCTAATTACATTTCTTTCTCTCTTGTCAGAATTAAGTACACACAGTTTTGTTGGGAAGGTAGTCTTCCCTATTGTGCGGGTGCCACATGCTAATTCTGCTCTATGCTGAAAACAAGGAGACTCACTATCTTAATATCCAGCTGATATGCAACCATATAAAGAGAATCATGGAGGTAATGCTAAAAGCTGGGAAGCACACTTAGTGCTTTCTTTGTGTGTTCACTGCATCAGCAGCATATGAACCATCAGAATAGGTACTGGGCAATGAGGTCTACCAAGGTGTAGCCATGGGCCCCAGCTATGCCTGTCTCTTTGTTGGCTACGTGGAACAGTCCATCTTCCGTAGTTACACCGGCACCACTCCCCACCTCTTCCTCCGCTACACTGATGACTGCATCGGCGCCACCTCATGCTCCCGCAAGGAGGTTGAGCAATTCATAAACTTCACCAACACGTTCCACCCTGACCTTAAATTCACCTGGACCATCTCTGACACCTCTCTCCCCTTCCTGGACCTCTCCATCTCCATCAAAGATGACTGACTTAATACTGACATTTTTTACAAACCCACCGACTCTCTCAGCTATCTGGATTACACTTCCTCCCACCCTACCTCCTGCAAAAATGCCATCCCGTATTCCCAATTCCTGCGCCTCCGCTGTATCTGCTCCCAGGAGGACCAGTTCCACCACAGAATACACGAGATGGCCTCCTTCTTTAAAGGCCATAATTTCCCCTCCCATGTGGTTGAAGATGCCCTCCAACGCATCTCATCCACATCCCGCACCTCTGCCCTCAAACCTTACCTCTCCAACCACAACAAGGACAGAACCCCCTGGTCCTCACCTTCCATCCCACCAACTTCCGCATAAGCTGCATCATCCACCGACATTTCCAGCACGTACAAACGGACTCCACCACAAAGGATATATTTCCCTCCGCATCCGTATCCGCTTTCCACAAAGTCCATTCTCTCCGTGACCACCTGGTCAGGTTCACACCACCCCCCAACAACCAACCCTCCCGTCCTGGCACCTTCCCCTGCCACCGCAGGATTTGCAAAACCTGCACCCACACCTTCCCCCTCACCTCCATCCAAGGCCCCAAAGGAGCCTGCATGTTTCACTAATGTCATTTATTGTATCCGTTGCTTCCGATGCGGTCTCCTTTACATTGGGGAGACTGGTTGCCTTCTCGCAGAGCGCTTTAGGGAACATCTCCGGGACACCTGCACCAATCAACCCCACTGCCTCGTGGCTGAACATTTCAACTCCCCCTCCCACTCTGCCGAGGACATGCAGGTCCTGGGCCTCCTCCATTGCCGCTCCCTCACCACCTGATGTCTGGAGGAAGAATGCTTCATCTTCCGCCTCGGAACACTTCAACCCCAGGGCATCAATGTGGACTTCACCAGTTTCCTCATTTCCCCTCCCCACACCTTATCCCAGTTCCTACCCGCCAGCTCAGCATCGTCCTCATGACCTGTCCTACCTGCCTCTCTTTCTTTCCACCTATCCACTCCAACTTCCTCTCCAACCTGTCACCTTCATCCCCACCTCCATCCACCTATTGCAATCTTAGCTACCTTCTACCCAGCCCCACCCCCACCCCCTTCCATTTATCTCTCCACCCTGGATGCTCCCTGCCTCATTCCTGATGAAGGGCTTTTGCCTGAAATGTCAATTTTCCTGCTCCTAGGATGCTGCCTGACCTACTGTGCTTTTCCAGCACCACTCTAATCTTGTCTCTTCCCAGTGTTAACATGACTGATAATTTTGGTGTACAACTCTCACGCATACATGGACATTATTTATTCATTGAGAGCTCTGCTGCCAAGGAAATGTGATAGAACAGACCATTGACGTGTTGATCCAATGTTTCCGCTATTTGGTCTGCTTTGGAGAAGCAATGCAGCAGTCAAGTGAGTATCAAGATTTGTGGTGGCAATCTGTATGCTACTCAATATCACCATGATGACGGGACAGCCCTTTCACCAACTTTTCATCAAGCAACTCAGGAGGAGGCAGGAGAGGATGTGACTTGCACTGTCCTTTATGGTTGGGCAGGATTATCTGGCTGAGAGCAACAGTAAAGATACAGGTGGAATGCCAAGTGTTGGATGTTAATGTTGCTTTCTTGAAGGAAAGCAGTGGCTTGGTGCTCCATGCAGCCACCGTCATTCCCCTGAAGCAGAACCTCATCAAATCTAACAAGCATTTTAGTACACAATGAGTCAGGCTGCTGGCCGATCAAAGCTGACTTCAGTCTGAGCTTCCATTCCATCACTCAGATTTCTGATACAAGTTGTTTGTGCTGCAATGGAGTTAATGCTATGATTATTTATTCTATCATGGTTGGTCCAATTGAACAAGTCAAGATGGAGTTGTCTATCACTTACATACTGGAAACGATGGACTCCGAGATCCATGCAATCTTTGTGTCACACTGTTGCTTGAGCCCTTCACTCCTTCACATTGAGTGCAGGTTCTCTATTAGGCTTCCCAATGCACTAGGCAGTTTATTGTGTAAACCCATCAATCTTCTTCTATACACAGCAGGAGGTTTAACATCTGCCATTTTAGCTCCTCCCTGCTCAATGTCCAAGTTCCCCAATATTCCTTCCAGATGTCCAGAACTTCAAACTCGTTCATTGATTTTGATATTTACCACGGAGACCCCTTATGCTCCAATGCCTTCATGGTTTTGCTTTCAGCAGAGCTAATTTATATTCTGCTATCAACACATATCATTAGCATCTCTGCTGGGTCTGTGCTTTGTCACTTCTCTACAACCATTTCCACTCCCAATGTCTTTTGTCTGCAACACCTCATCCCCTAACATTTTCCTGACCTTCCCTTCAGTTCCACTTGCTCCTACCCACCTTTTTCAACAGCGTAAAAGTCATCACATTGACACCTCTCTTCATCTCTGAAGAAAATTCATATTGAAGCTGAAATGTTAACTCTATGTTACTCTCTCAGATGCTTTAAGACCTTTTTTTTCCAGCACTTCCAGACTTTCTTTTCAGATTTCCAGTAGTATTTTGCTTTCATACTTGGTGTGAGGAGGATTAACCATGAAAATACCATCTTCAATATTTCTACGTTCTCCACCGGCCAAACCTTAGCATTGAGTGTCTCAATAATTGCCAATCATATCTTCTCTTTGGGGATCAGGATTTACAAGCCTGTCTTCTGTATCAGTGGACCTGCGCAGTTAATGCCTTTGCTGTTTGAATTCATGTATCACTGGACATCGGAGTGCATCTGGGAAAATTAACAAATAGTGAAATTCGCAACTAATCTTGGAGAAACATGTTTGGGAGAGGTCACAACACAGAAACAGATAAGTGAATATTTTAAGCGTGGCCTTACAGTAAGTCTGCAGTGGTGAGTAGAGTGGGTTCTTTCTTGATTATATGTTTTATTGAGATATGTCTCTTGATTATACTTAAAATATAAGTCATAAGTATTAATTTAACCTGGAGCAATGTTTTGTAGAAGAATAAGACAGTGCTATTTTCTGGGTCTGTAGATTGAAAGAAGCAAAAATGGCCCTTAGTAGAGTGATATGCTCTTTTTGTTGGATGTGGAAGTTTAGGGAGAGTTTACGGATTACTGAGGATTACATTTGCGATAAATGCCATTGTTTGCGAATCCTGTCATATCGAATGGATCGGTTGGAGAGACAGTTAGAGACAATGAGGAATTTACAAGAGCAAGGTGATGTGATGGATGGCAGTTACAAGAAGGGGGAAAATCTCAGATACAGTCACATAGATGGGTTAACTCCAGGAAAGGTAAGAGAGGTAGGCAGGTAGTGCAGGAGTCTTCTGTGGCTATTCCCATTTCAACCAGGTATGCTGTTTTGGAAAATGTAGGGGGTGATTGATTCTCAGGGGAACGTAACATGAACATCTAAGTTTCTGGTATTGAGACTGGCTCTAATGCAATGAGGGGTACGTCAGGTTCCAAGATATCAATTGTGTTAGGGGATTCTGTAGTCCGACGTACAGACAGACGTTTCTGTCGCCAGCAGCAAAAAAGCAGAATGGTGTGTTGCCTTCCTGGTGCCAGGATAAAGGATGTCTCAGAGAAGGTGCAGAATGTTCTCAAGGGGGAGAGGGCCCAGCAGGAGGTCATTGTCCACATTGGAACCAACAACATAGGAAGGGAAAAGGTTGAGATTCTGAAGGGAGATTCACAGAGAGTTAGGCAGAAATTTAAAAAGGCGGTCCTCGAGAGTAGTAATATCTGGATTACTCCCAGAGCTATGAGTTAGTGAGGGCAGAAATAGAAGGATAGAGCAGATGAATGCATGGCTGAGAAGCTGGTGTATGGGAGAATGATTCACATTTTTGGATCACTGTAATCTATTTTCGGGTAAAAGTGACCTGTACAAGAAGGACGGATCGCACCCACATTGTAAGGGGACTAATATACTGGCAGGGAGATTGGCTAGAGCTGCTTGGGAGGATTTAAACTAGTAAGGTGGGGGATGGGACCCAGGGAGATAGTGAGGAAAGAGATCAATCTGAGACTGGTACAGTTGAGAACAAAGGCGAGTCAAACAGTCAGGGCAGGCAGGAACAAAGCAGTGAACAAGAACGGATAAATTAAACTGCATTTATTTCAATGCAAGAGGCTTAATAGGGAAGGCAGATGAACTCAAGGCATGGTTAGGAACATGGGACTGGAATATCATAGCAATTACGGAAACATGGCTCAGGATGGACGGGACTTGGAGCTTAAAGTTCCAGGATACAAATGATACAGGAAGGACAGAAAGAGGGAGGCAAGAGAGGAGGGGGAGTGGTGTTTTTGATAAGGGATAGCATTACAGCCATACTGAGGTAAGATACTCCCTGAAATACAACCAGGATGTTATTTGGATGAAACTGAGAAATAAGAAAGGGATGATCACTTTATTGGGATTGTATTGTAGACCCCCTAATAGTCAGAGGGAAATTGAGAAACAAATTTGTAAGGAGAACTCAGTTATCTGTAAGAATAATATGGTGGTTGTGTAGGGGGATTTTAACTTTCCAAACATAGACTAGGACTGTCATAGTGTTAAGGGATTAAATGGAGAGGAATTTGTTAAGTGTGTACAAGAAAAGTTTCTGATTCAGTATGTGGATGTACTAACTACAGAAGGTGCAAAACTTGACCTAATCTTGGGAAATAAGGCAGGGCAGGTGACTGAGGTGTCAGTGAGGAAGCACTTTTGGGCCAGCGACCATAATTCTATTAGACTTAAAATAGTGATGGAAAAGGACAGACCAGATCTAAAAGTTGAAGTTCTAAATTGGAGAAAGGCAAATATTAGGCAAAGAATTTTCAAGAGCTAATTGGGCACAGATGTTCGCAGGTAAAGGGACGGCTGGAAAATGGGAAGCCTTCAGAAATGAGATAACGAGAGCCCAGAGAAAGTATATTCCTTTCAGGGTGAAAGGAAAGGCTGGTAGGTGTAGGGAATGCTGGATGACTAAAGAAATTGAGGGTTTGGTTAAGAAAAAGAAGGAAGCATATGCCAGGTATAGACAGAATACATCGAGTGAATCCTTAGAAGAGTATAAAGGCAGTAGGAGTATACTTAAGAGGGAAATCAGGACGGCAAAAAGGGGACATGAGATAGCTTTGGCAAATATAGTTAAGGAGAATCCAAAGGGTTTTTACAAATAAATTAAGGACAAAACGGTAACTAGGGAGAGAATAGCGTCCCTCAAATATCAGCAAGGCAGCCTTTGTGTGGAGCCGCAGGAGATGGGAAAGATATAAACGAGTATTTTGCATTGGTATTTACTGTGGAAAAGCACATGTACAGACATAGACTGTAGGAAATAGATGGTGACATCTTGAAAAAATGTCCATATTATAGATGAGGAAGTGCTGGATGTCATGAAACGCATAAAAATAGATAAATTCACATGACCTGATCATGTGTACCTTAGAACTGTGTGGGAAGATAAGGAAGTGATTGCTGGGCCTCTTACTGAGATAATTGTATCATCGATAGTCACAGCTGAGGTGTCAGAAGACTGGAGGTTGGCTAACATGGTGCCATTGTTTAAGAAGGGTGGTAAGGACAAACCAGGGGAACAATAGACCAGTGAGCCTTGTATCAGTGGTGGGCAAGTTGTTGGAGAGAATCCTGAGGGACAGGATGTACATGTATTTGGGAAGGCAAGGACTGATTCTGGATAGTCAACATGGCTTTGTGCATGGGAAATCATGTCTCACAAACTTAATTGAGTTTTTTGAAGAAGTAACAAAGAGGATTGATGAGGGCAGAGAGGTAGATGTGATCCACGTGGACTTCAGTAAAGCGTTCGACAAGGTTCCCCATGGGAGACTGATTAGCAAGGTTAGATCTCATGGAATACAGGGAGAACTAGCCATTTGGATACAGAACTGGCTCAAAGGTAGAAGACAGAGGGTGGAGGCTTGCTTTTCAGACTGGAGGCCTGTGACCAGTGGAGTGCCACAAGGATCTGTGCTCGGTCCACTACTTTTTGTCATATATATAAATGATTTGGATGTGAGCATAAGAGGTTTAGTTAGTAAGTTTTGTAGATGACACCAAAATTAAAGGTACAGTGGACAGTGAAAAAGGTTACCTCAGATTACAACAGGATCTTGATCAGATGGGCCAATAGGTTAAGAAGTGGCAGATGGAGTTTAATTTAAATAAATGTGAGGTGCTACATTTTGGGAAAGCAAATCTTAGCAGGACATATACACTTAATGGTAAGGTCCTAGGGAGTGTTGCTGAACAAAGAGACCTTGCAATGCAGGTTCATAGCTCCTTGAAAGTGGAGTTGCAGGTAAATGGGATAGTGAAGAAGGCATTTGGTATGCATTCTTTTATTGGTCAGAGTATTGAGTACAGGAGTTGGGAGGTCATGTTGTGGCTGTACAATTCTGGTCTTCCTATCAGAAGAATGTTGTGAAACTTGAAAGAGTTCAGAAAAGATTTCCAAGGATGTTGCCAGGGTTGGAGGAATTGAGCTACAGGGAGAGGCTGAACAGGCTGGGGCTGTTTTCCCTGGAGCGTCGGAGGCCGAGGGGTGACCTTATAGAGGTTTACAAAATTATGAGGGGCATGGAGAGGATAAGCAGACAACGTCTTTTCCCCGGGTTGGGAGAGTCCAGAACTAGAGGGCATAGGTTTAGGGTGAGAGGGGAAAGATATAAAAGAGACCGAAGGGTCAACCTTGTTGTGGTTCTGTTCGCCGAGCTGGAAATTTTTGTTGCAAACGTTTCGTTCCCTGTCTAGGTGACATCCTCAGTGCTTGGGAGCCTCCTGTGAAGCGCTTCTGTGATGTTTCCTCCGGCATTTATAGTGGCCTGTCCCTGCCGCTTCCGGTTGTCAGTTTCAGCTGTCCGCTGTAGTGGCCGGTATATTGGGTCCAGGTCGATGTGTTTGTTGATGGAGTTTGTGGATGGAAAAGGGACAGGCCACTATAAATGCCGGAGGAAACACCATAGAAGCGCTTCACAGGAGACTCCCAAGCACTGAGGATGTCACCTAGACTGGGGACGAAACGTTTGCAACAAAAATTTCCAGCTCAGCGAACAGAACCACAACAACGAGCACCCGGAGCACCCACAATATTAGCATCTGTAGCATATGATATTGGAAGAAGCATTCACTAACCCTTACCACTTGTTTGACTTTGGGTCAAACTTTGGGTATGTGTATGAAATGAGCTGCCAGAATAAGTGGTGGAGGCTAGTACAATTGCAACATTTAAAAGGCATCTGGATGGGTATATGAATAGGAAGGATTTGGAGGGATATGGGCCAGGTGCTGGCAGGTGGGACTAGGTTTGGTTGGGATATCCAGTCGGCATGGACAGGTTGGACTGAATGGTCTGTTTTCGTGCTGTACATCTCTATGACTTTGACTCTATGTTGCTTCTCGCTACTGATCACCTTGTCCTTCAGGCGACTGACTGTGTGGAGTTTGCACATTCTCCCTGTGTCTGCGTGGGTTTCCTCCGGGTCCAAAGATGTGCAGATCAGGTGAATTGGCTATGCTAAATTGCCCGTAGTGTTAGGTAAAGGGATAAATGTAGGGGAATCGGTGGGTTACGCTTCGGTGGGTCGGTGTGGATTTGTTGGGCCGAAGGGCCTGTTTCCACACTGTAAGTAATCTAATCTAATCTCATCTAATCACCAGAGAGGGAAGCGTGTCAATCAGTGTTGTGCAATCTGGTTGGCTTATTGTCATGGTAGAATAGCTTGTTTAGAAACAAACAAACTGCAGATGCTGGACAAGCAGGAGGCTGGAAGAACACAGCAACCCTGAAGGAGGGTTCCACCTGAAATGTCAACTTCTCCACCTCCTGATGTTGCCTGGCTTGCTGTGCTCTTCCAACCTCCTGTTTGCCTATGGTGGAATAGCTGGCAATGTTTGCAAACTGTGAAATGTGAGTCTGAGGCTTGCATTAATGCAAAGTGTATGAGGGTGATGCAAAGCATGTGAACATTTGGTATGTGAATGATGGCACTGTGATGATTTCAATAGTGGGCTAGTGGTGTAATGTTGTGAAAGTAGTCGCCATAGTCCCAGGGAACTGTAGGCTGCTCACTCATTAGAGAGAGAGAGAGAGAGAGAGAGAGAGAGAACTGGTGAATGGTTTAACCGTAAGGTCACTATGCCTCAGGCGAGGGGTCAGGTTGAGAAGGCTGGACCTTCACAGTAACCTCAGCTGGTCTGGGAATTAAACCCACAATATTAGCATCTGTAGCATGTGATATTGGAAGAAGCATTCACTAACCCTTACCACTTGTCTGATTTAATTGATTCACTCGTAGCTTTGTATCTTAATCCTTGGGGCCAGGCTCTGGCTTTGATAGCTATGACTATCTGATCCCTGTACTTTTCGGGTGCATCTGGAGGGTTAACTTTCCATTGTTCCACCTCCTCCACTGATGTAACATCTGAAAACATTGAAGCCCACTGACTGTCACGTTGCATTATTCTTCAGTCTTTTCTATATTAAATTATGCCAGCACAAGACTTCCAGGACTTCTACTTGCTGCAATGCTAGCTTTTAACAGCTTTGGTTAGCTTTAACTGTGCTAGCCACTCACAATATTGTTGCCTTGCTCAGATGTTCAACAAATCGACAATGTAGTTAGCAATGACTGGAAGCAGAAATCAATTAAATCATTGCACATCATCTATTGCTCATCCTTTAGGCACTGAGTCAATTGAATTGCATGGGTCACTTTTTACACTAATGGTTGAAGGGATGTACTTGAACAAGTTACTAGAGGACAGCTGGAGAACATGCCTTAGCATTAGTTGTTGTTCCGTCTGTAATTTCTTGGTCTAAGCTTGATAATGCATAAACCTCGCTGCTTCTTACTGTCTAAGGTGCTCCTTAAAATGTACCAGTTTGGCAATGCTTTTGGCCATTTGACCTAATATGCCCTTTTCTGATTCAGTATCATACTTTGTTTTGTGAAGTATATGCTGTACTCTGGGATGCTTATTAAAGGTACAAGGTACTGTATAAATTCTTGTTGTTAGTTCAGCACCAGTAGGGACAAATTGGTAAAAGTGAAGCAAAAGTTCCTGACAAACAAAATAGCTGGCAGGTCTTGCAATCTGAGAGGAGTTGCAAGCTGTTCTGTTTTAGTAGACATTCTAAACTGACTTGTTTCTACCTGTCAACTAGAGGAAGTTTAACAGGGAGAAAGAGGCACAAAATAAGACAGTAGCAGTTGAATCTCAGGTACAATTAAAGTGGCACAATTAGCTTTTTTAACTGAACTCAAACTGCGTCTTATTTTTGGTATTTTTACTGTTGCTATGGCAACATATAATCGTTCATAGCGTGTCGGCTGTGAAGATTTTCTTTGACTCTTTCTGGAATTTTAGTTCTAGCTGAAAGAGAAAGAAAAAGCTGATCTTGCTGCTCATTCCTTTCGCAATCATCATTGACCGTATCTATAATATCACCTGGCATTTGAGGTCATTTTATATATTTGTATTTTGTGGCCTTTGCTACTAAGCTGCAAACAAATTATTCACATATTCTATATTGCAAATTGATTTTCATTCTTGCAAAGAAACCTACAATTTAAAATAGTTAGTCTCTTGAAATTCCAATTCCAAAGGACATTGGTTCCCATGAATCTTATTTCAATAACTATGGACAGTTTATGGAACTGGGCTGTTATTTTCCTGGTGCTCTGACTTTACATTTAGTAAGTTACAGAACTTGCACTATTTAATTAATCTCAAGAGTCTTTTAAATAAACTTTGTCCATTAACAATAGCTTGTGTTACAATCAAACCCCAGCAAGGGTCCTCAATATATTACTATTCAAGACAGGATACCCCAATGTTTTAAGCCCCTGGTGAGGAGGGATGAGTTGGATCCCCTTGGATATTCACCGTTCTCTCTCTTGGATTTGATTTGATTTATATATTATCAAATTTACCTCAGTAAGTGAAAAGTTTTGTTTACAAGCGGTACAGGCAGATCAAAGTAAGCGAGCACACACATATCATAGGGTGAAAATAAAGAACTTAGAGGTTACATAGCACAGGGTGGCACAGGGTTTGCGCTAGATCAACGTTAGCAAGATCAGCATTGTTTGAAGTTAGACTCCTTTCAACAGTCTAATAGCAGCCGAGAAGAAGCTGTCCCTGAACCTTCTGTATCTTCTGCCTGATGGAAGAGATTGTAGGAGATCATTACTGGGGTGGGAAGGGTCTTTGATGATGCTGGCAGCCTTTCTGCGGCAGTGAGCCATGTAAACGGAATCCATGGAAGGGAAGTTGGCTTCCGTAATGGTCTGGGCTGTGCACTGTAGTTTCTTACTGTTCTGGGTAGAGCAGTTGCTGTACTCGAGTCAAGAATGAGGTGCTGGTAAAGCACAGCAGGCCAGGCAACATCCGAGGAGCAGGAGAATAGCCCTTCATCAGGAATGAAGCTGGGAGCCTTGGGGGTGGAGACATAAATGGGAGGAGGGTGGGGCTCTCCAACCACACAGCATCAACGTGGATTTCACCAATTTCCTCATTTCCCCTGCCCCCACCTTATCCCAGTTCCAATCTTCCAACTCGGCACCACACTCATGACCTGTCCCACCTGTCCATCTTCCTTCCCCCCATCCGCTCCGGCCTATCACCATTGGACACCCCCCTCCATCTACCTATTGTACTCTCAGCTACCTTCCCCCCCCCCCCCCAAGCCTTACCCCTCTTCATTTATCTCTCCAGCCCCTTGGCTCACAGTCTCATTCCTGATGAAGGGTTTGTGTCTGAAACATTGATTCTCCTGCTTCTCAGATGCTTCCTGACCTGCTTTTCCAGCACCACATTCTTGACTGTAATCTCTAGCATCTGCAGTCCTCACTTTCGCCCAGTTGTTTTACTAGCCCATAATGCACCCAGACAGCATGTTTTCTGTGATACACCTGTAAAAGTTGATGAGGGTCCTTATGAACATGACAAATTTTCTGAGCCACCTGAGGAAGAAGAGGTTGTTGTGCCTTCTTGACTGTTGCATCTATGTGGGAAGTGCAGGACAAGTTGTCTGTTATCGTCACTCCTCGGAACTTGTTGCTCTCAACCTCAGCTCCGTTGATGTAGATGGGGCTGTGTTCTCCTTTCTTTCTGAAGCCAATGATCAATTCTTTAGTTTTGCCGACGTTGAGAGAGAGTTTATTCTCATTGCACCATGTCATCAAGCCCTCTATCTCCCTTCTGTATTCTGACTCATCATTGTTAGATATCCGAGTTTAGATCAGAGTGGTGCTGGAAAAGCACAGCAGGTCAGGCAGCATCCGAAGAGCAGGAAAATTGACGTTTCAGGCAAACGCCCTTCATCAGGAATGTTGTTAGATTGTTAGATATCCGTCATACCATGGTGATGTTGCCAACAAACTTGTAGATGGCATTCGTTCAGAGTTTGGCAAAATGGTCGTGGGTGTACAGGGAGTATTGTAGGGAGCTGAGAACACATCCTTGGGAGAGCTTCAGTGTTGAGGTTTACCGTAGAGCAGGTGCAGTTGTCTATCTTTGCTGACGGCGGTCTGTGGGTCATAAAGCTGAGGATCCAGTTGCAGAGGGCGGAGCAGAGATCCAGGTGTCTCTGCAGCTCTTCTTACCTAGTTCAATTTGTACCTGTAATCCATTGGCCACCTCTTTTAAAATTTTGGGTTTCCTGGCTTTCAGGCAGAATTCTAATCCCAAGTGCTTTGTCTAAACAAATTGAGGGACAGAACTTTTAAAAACCCCAAATGCAACTTTCTCTAGTATTGTTAGGAATGTGCTGGCATCAAATGCAGACATCCCTATACTGTAGCAGTGCAAGCCCAAGAAAGCCATTTGCAATTTTTACTTTTAGAAAAAGGGTTTGTATCATAGTAATGGCCTGTATGTTGTTATGACCAGGCCCCAGGCAAGATTCCCCAATTTATTAGGGTTTCTGATGGGATACTCCAAATCATGAAGTTCCCAGGTTAGGAGAGATGAACTGGCTTCCCTTGGTTATTACTCACAGAATCACAGGAATGTCATGGTGCAGAAGGAGGCCATTCAGCCCATCACGCCTGCACCTATTCTATTATCTAGTGCCAATTTCCTGCCTTTTACCCATATGCCTGCACACCATTTCTATCCAAATAACCACTTCAATGCCCTCTTGAATGCCTCAACTAAACTGTCTCCACTGTATTCCGAGGCAGTGCATTCCGTACCCTAACTACTGCTTGTGTGGAAAAGATTCTTCTCACTCCTACCCAGTTGGTCACAATAAGGTTCATTTGAAAAGTGTCCCTCCTTTTGTGGTTACCTTTCTCCTAGACCTAAATGAACTTAAGCTCTTTATAAAATGTAAGCATGTAAACAGCTTTTCCTGACTTAACAAAAAAAAGTGAATTTATAATTTGCTAAACATAAAAGTACACATATCAATTGTAGAAAAAGGCGAGGTGTTCAAAAAGATAAAGTACAGACCAGTCTGAATTGTTTGTTAAGAACAGATAGGATGAAGTTGCAGCTGTAATTGGATGGCACTGGTAACACTGACATTAGCAATTGAGCAGTCAGTTTCAAAATTCTTGCATGACCACATGGGCACAGGCCACATTCTCTGTGCACAGCAATACTGAGGCACAGGCTGTATCTCGGAATTATTCTATGCTGTATATATTAGTTCAGATGTAAATAAACCCACTAGAGATCTTCGAATAAACAGAATCCATGTACCTCATTTGTGCTACATTTACATAACACAAGAATATTATTGCATGGTTTGCAGTTGGGATTTCTTCGCGCTTTTAAAAAAAGAACAAAGAACAAACCAGCCCGACAAGCTTGAAGACCAAGGGGGCAGCTGCAAACAAAAGCTCTCACAGTGTAGAAAACAGAAGGAAGTAAGATTTTTGTTCAGAAACTGGGAGTACCAGTTTGTTGGCTAGGTTTGTGTAGGCAGCCAGCGAGTTCAAGCAGATCGATTGAAAAGCTATTTTAAATTTGAATGACTATTCGAGTCAGCTTGGAGCTGAAGTAATTCAAATTACCCAAAAGAAAAGTCAGGCTGCAGTCAAAAACAGTGCAGAGCCAATAGAAAAAGTCCTGAAACAAGTTTCAAGCCAAAAATATAGAAAGGAACACTAAGTTCAGTGCAGAAAATATATAAAGAATGCAGAAAGTAAAATATCAATTGAAAACACAAAATACAAACATAGCTTTTGGTCTCTTGCCATGAATGGAAATAACTTCATCTAAGTCACTAATTGTCTCTCCAAATTTCTACTTATCAGAAAGGTAAAGATGAACTTTAAGCATAGCCATGGTGGACACATTGAGTGCAATATTCAGTTTGTTTGGTGCATCTGCAGAGGTCATTACTGTCAATGGGCTGAAGTATATGGGCAAAGCTTTTAGGGAGGTGTGCCAAATGGGGCATGAACTATGTGATCCCTCACTATGTTACCCTAACTCAAATGGTCTTGCTCAGTAAATGGTTCACACTATTAAATCACTCATTCAGAAGTGTGGGACAACGAAACAAGATTTTCATTTAACCATGTTACATCTCAGAGCTATACTCTGGGCTAAGGGTTACCATCGCCAGCAAGTGAGATCGATCTTACCAAGCCACTACCTATGCAAATTCTCCGAAAGGCAGGATGGCAGTTCTTGACACACAAAGGAGAATTAAACTTGTGACTGACCAACATGTGGGTGTGGAACTACCTTAACCTCAAGAGTAGGACAGAGTCACACATACTCCACAATAAAAACCTCTGCAGACAACTCAGAGTGCACAGCAATCCGGGTCTTATGAAGCCATGGAATAATGCTGAAGAGGAGCCAAACGATAGACAAGGCAAGTATATAATATATCAAATATGCACACGGAGCTAACAATGGTGTGCTGGAACACTAACACAACAATAGACACATCTACAGACCAAGAAAATCCAAGGACAAAATCAACCAGAACGCTATAACAAGATCTGGACAATTGTTAATCCTCCAAAATGATATATGGATTCTGTAGTTGTAAATTTTACAATCCCTGTGTCTATAACTTATTTTGTCATTCCACAATCTTTACATGGTTTTATCTGCATCATGAGAGAGCTATCTTTGGAAAAAAGGTGAAATGTTGTGTAATCATCTTTGGAGTGATGTCCCTTTAAGAGACTGGCATATAAATAAGCCAAGTACCTGAAAGTTGTGAGATGACCGCAGGTTCTCTGCTCTACAATCTCAAGGAACATGCTATGTCTGGAGTTCATGCTGTACTAACTTAGTTTAACTCTAAATAAGCCCACCAGAGATCCTCAGATATACAGAATCCACATTCTTCGTTTATGTAACTTAGATAAGACAAGAATGTTATCATACTATGATCTAAAAGAAAAACAGAAAATGTTGGAAACTTGGAATAGAATATCAATACAGACCTGCTCAGTATTTCCAGCAGTAGTTGAATAGCTTTAACTAGCTCTCGGCAGTGACTTGCTTCCTGTTCAGGCACTTACTATTAAGAGAGGTTGTTAATTGACGTGTCAGAAACCAAAATGCAATATGACTTCTTTAATAAGTTTTCATGGGTAATTTAGCTGTTATTCAGAGCATTAACAAACTTCCTACACATACTTCAACTTTACTATGATGATGTCTTCTGCTAAGGATGACTTAAACCAGCTGAAAAGTCACTGCTTTGGAAACTACCTCAGAAGCTCCTTAGTAATTGGAATATTCAAAAAGCATCACCCACTTGGCTCTAAAATTCATCCAAGGAAGTTGAACAGTTAGCACATGACATGATCTCATGATGATTCTTAGGACCAAACTGATAGTTTATGAGTCTTGTACAGATAGAAGAAAATGGCAACGCTTTCTATAGGTTGGTGTGCACCACTGCTATGATCAGCTTAGCAACAGGTACCAATGCAAACAATGACACTTCGGAGCTTCTTGTGCAGCATTTCTGGCAGAACTTGCATCTCAAGCATTAGACTCTTCAGCATTAATAATAAAGCATCATATGGATAATTTAAAATGGTGTGGTCATCACCGCTGGATCAAAGGATGTTGACAACCTTCGTTGTTGAACTCCAAGGTCCCAAATGCTTTGCTTACCACCCTCTCAATGATTTCTGCCATTTTCAAAGAGCTATGCACATAAACTACTAGGTCCATTGTGCAAGGATAAATCAATAGAACTGTGCCATTATCAAAGTATAGCCTCTCCCCATTTCTTTGCCAAAATACATCACTTCACATTTTTCATAATTAAATTCCACTTGGCATTTGTCCATTCTGTGAACCAATCTATGTCCTGTTGCAGTTGATTTGTAACACCCTCCATGTTTACCATTTAAAGAAAAATATCAATGAAATATTACTCCGAATTCCAGGCAAATTCATTTAAGCACTAACCCTTGGGAAACATGCTATTCCCCATCTCCAGTCTGAAAAACAACCAGTTGGAGCAACTTGCTGATTTCTGTCCTAAAGCCATTTTTAAAATTCAAGCTGACACTAACTCTCCAATGTTATAAGTATCAATTATGTTAACCAGCCTTTTATCTGTTGCTCTGTCAACTGCTTCCTTAAAAAAAACTGGTTACTCTTCTGGTTTTAGCTTTCAGGAGTGATGTTTAATGTGTGGCCAATTCAATAATTCAACTTGCAGCTTCTCTGACGTGCTATGGTAATTAGACGCACAGGAACTCAAAGAGGAAATGGTGGAGAGTTTTAAATTGTGTTAGGAAATTCTGGGGTAGAATAGCTAACCAGAAACACATGTTGCCCTATATTAGTGCCTTTCTGAGGCAATTATGTAAATAAAATGAATACAGAGAAAAGACTCCCCCCAGGAATTGTGCATCAAAAAAATAGCTGTCTGAGCCGAAGTACAAGACAATTGTTGTGAATTATGTTCATCGGGTAATGTAAGGATAAATTGGATGGAATCTTGATTTCCTCTGTTGATCCATTTAAGGAGCTGGCTTGCATCACCATTCTTGCCAATGAACTTCAGTTTTGCCACACCGGTTAGACTTGTTACTAAAACTAACATTAGTCATAGTGCACTAGCAATCAAATAAATAATTGGCTGAATTAAGAATTTGTTGCTGAAAAAGATACATTTTGACAAAGCTGTCTGTCTTGCATTCATCAGGACAATTCACAATAAGCACCAAAGTATAATGAGAACAACATTTATACTGTTTGTGAGGAGAGTGGTGACTGGTGATAAGTGGACGCTGATTGGTACAGGCGTTGCTATGAGGAACACACCTGCTAATGTTCACTGGTAATGATGCCTGCTGCAGTTAAATACCTGCATCTGTTAATTTTCACTGGTTATGATGCCTGCAGAGGTTGAATACCTTGCTTACACCCAGTGTCAAGAAACACTAAGAACAATGATCATTTATGTGAGCTTTTGGAATGCAAATTAATACCACTGAAAGATTAATATTTTCAGAACATAAAATGACAATGTTTCCATTATTGCAAGGTAATGAAGTTGTCATCCTGTACTAGGTTTAAGTCCAACTTATACCATACTGACACATCAGTACCAATATAGTAGTTAAACCAAAGTAGTTAAGCAAAGCACTCAACCAAAAAGCCCTGGTAGTGATGTTTCTTCAGTCAATGACATTTATAATTAAAACTAAATTATTGTTATTTATCCAGATGTTGCAGTATTTATTCCATCTTTCTTAAACCAGCTGAGTCAAAACCAATACCACTATTTCAGCAAAATCAAATACGATACTACAAATAGTCAGCTGAAAGAAAAGCAGTTTATTAAGTGCAAGGAAACAAATTATTATTCAATACATATCAAAGGCAAATGCCAAGCCACAGATTTCTAAATTATTAAATACTGGAACAGATTTCAAAAATGCACAACAATAGCCTACTTCATCAGGTTTTCCTCTTCATACAATTCATAGCCAAAAAGTACCAAAACAACAATCAGTTAATATGCAAAACAGTGCCAGTCATTTCTTTTGGTCGTAGCACTTTTCACACCATCTCCCAAAGCATTTTATAACTAATTAACAACAATTGTAACTTGTACTTATATAGCACCTTTATTATGCAGTGAAATGTCCAAAGTGCTTCACACGTGTGAGAAACAAAATTGACACTGAACCATATAAAGAGTTATGTTTTAAGGAACATCATAAGGAAGAAAGACAATACAGTGGCTACAAGGTGTAAATTCCAGAGCTAAAGGTCATCACAACTGAAGGCATAGCCTCCAAGTGTAGCAATTAAAGCAGGATGCACAAAAGGCTAAAATTAGAGGAGGTAGACATTCTGGATGGTTATAATGCTGGAGGGGATTACAGAGATCAGAAGGGACTGGGTCATGGAGAAACTTGTCAACAAGAATGAGAATGTTAAAACTAAGCAGTCAGTTAACTAGCAGCCAGTTTAGATCAGCAAACACAACAATAATAGGTGAATGGAATTTTCTGAGTTAAGATACAGATGGATGAACGAACGATTATGGAGGATTAAGAATGGAGTTCAACCAAGAGTGAGTTGAACATAATGCTTTGCTGACAGTTTCAACAATGAATAAGCTGAAGTATGGCACAACATTTGCAATTTAAAAGAGGTAGAAACAGGAAGACTTAGTGTTGATGGGGCTATGTGATTGGAAGCTTATCTTCAGATCAAACATGACACCAAAGTTGTCAAGAGAATGGTTCAACTTTAACAGTTTCCAGGGAGAGAGATGGAGTTAGTTGGTGTGCCAGCAAAGGACCTTGTTGCAGGGGCTGAAAGCAGTGCCTGAAACATTAACTCTGCTTTTCTTATCGCAAATGCTACCAGGCCTGCTGAATATGTCTGGTATTCTAAATGATGATTTCTAATACCAGCCAGAAATCCTTAAATTTCTGGTACAGACAGAGTCTTACACCCATTTCCAGCCTGAGGTCTTGCTGGGGAGCAGATACCATGGGTGACCCCAAATTTTATGAATAGCTCAGGCTGGACAGGACTAAGAGTGGAAAACAGGAAAGCAAAACAGAGCAAAGATATGGACTGAAAGGCAGAGAGTAGCCAACAAAATATGTGACATTATGTGCTCAATTGTAGGCATATAACTTGTATGAATCTCACAAAATGTGCAAAGGTTTTAATGAACTATTTTATTCATTGCCAATGGATGAAAGACTGAACTGATTGGAGTAATGAAAGCAATATTCAATAGCTGAAAATGGATGGCATTCAGAATTAAAACTGAATCCTTAATTACACATTATACATCTTATAAATTGCAATTCTTGGCAACACAGACTACTTCTTTTACTCATTTGGTAGTACAGAACTTGAATATTGCTGAAAAGAGTCACATTTTGCTAAAGCTTTTTCAGTCCACATCTGTTTTGATTATTAAAGCTTTTTGTCCTGAATTCATCGGGACCATTCACAATAAATAGTAAAGTAAAAATGAAAACAAAACATTGATGTTGTATGAGAGGAGAGTGCACATTGTTGGGCAAATAGACTTTGACTGACAGAGGATTGCCTTGGAGAATGCAGCAGTTAATGATGATTGACAGTTAGGTGTCAAGCTTTGTTTAAATTTTAAACTAAGGCAGGTTGACTCTGATTGGTCAAGGCAGTGTCTTGCTGAATGAACCAGCTGTCATTTACTTTGTTGTATTGTAACAGTCACAGTGTTTATACATGTGCTTTCTGTATATGTTATGAACAAATAGGGCCCTGGGCATTAACACATAGCTCCCAATACATACAAGTGCACCATACCATGAGTCTGATTGACAATTCTAAATTGGCTGTCAAAATAATTTCTTGTGTATTCAAGCTAATTTAGCAAATGTTTTCTAAGTTCAGAATTATATCCCATGTTGTACATTGAGTTTTGAGCTTTCACAGATGTAGGCTGGTTGAGTGCAGTTAGTGCCTTTGTTTTTGAGCACAGTTTAAGGGATATGCCTTTAAAACAATCTGACAATTTTTGGAACATACAGTCTACATATCTGGCATCATGCCAACAACACTGAAACTCAATACAATATTACTCATACATGTGATAAGCACAATGTCTTTTTGGCTTGACCACTTTTCTTCCTGTTTCAAGTCTGCTCCTCACTTACAATACAAAAATGTTCCATCATGTGGAGAGCAAAATTAAGTATGGCTTTTGTCAGTGGAGAGTGCAATATTTCCTGCACCATCTGCTTTAAGTTTTATTCCTTGCAGCTCTGTTGTTATCATTTTCATGTGGTCAGTAAAAGCAAGTTTCGAAAGCAGTACCTCCTTTTGTTTCACTTAGCTCATAACTGACATTTATCTACTTTGCTGAAGTTGTTAATTGAATGTCTTCACCAGATGATTCAGCCTTCAGTCAAAAATACACCAGGATTAAAATCTACCATTTTGGAAGGTTACATGGAAATTGGTTTTCTTGTTTATCTGGAACTGCATACAAATAAATTTCCCGATAAATATTTGTGAATTGAGCTTCCTTGGGATTTGCTCTGCTAAGAAGAAATTGTTTAGTACCCAGTGCTTTTTTTTTCTGGATTGGATGTAATGAATTGCGAATTAGTTCTCCATTCCCTCATGTGCTCCAAACCGAGGCAGACATCAAATTGTGCAGTGATTTCATTCCTATCATCACTGACACAGAATATGTTTTGGTATATTCATAAGGTTTGATGTCATGAAATGTAACAGAAATATAAAACCTTTTAGAAAGTTGACTTTCCTGACCTGGTAAGACCCTGATCTAAGGATAGAACTTCAAGGAACTCCTACAGTGTTAACAGGTTGAAACAAAAAGCAATTAAAAGACATAGACTTTCTTCTTGCAGAGTGTTTATTGACGACACCAGTCCAATAGATTCCTCGCTCAATCTCAGAAGATCATTCTCTAACGTATTATTTTGTTGTTTTAATCATCTGAATACTATTTATCAAATAACGAATAAATGTTCCCCCTTTTATATATCCAGGTATCAGTCAATTAATTGACAGCAATCATCTGTTTCCCTTCTAACTTTAATTACTAAAATAGTGATGGAAAAGGATAGACCAGATATAAAAGTTGAAGTTCTAACTTGGAGGAAGGCTCATTTTGACGGCATTGGGCAGGATCTTTCAAAAGCTGATTGGGCGCAGATGTTCACAGGTAAAAGGACGGCTGGAAAATGGGAAGCCTTCAGAAATGAGATAACATGAGTCCAGAGAAAGTATATTCCTGTTAGGATGAAAGGAAAGGTTGCTAGGTATAGGGAATACTGGATGACTGAAGGCTTCCAAGAGATCAATTGTGTTAGGGGATTCTGTAGTCCGAGGTACAGACAGACGTTTCTGTGGCCAGCAGAGAAAAAGCAGAATGGTGTGTTGTTTCCCTGGTGCCAGGATCAAGGATGTCTCAGAGAGGGTGCAGAATGTTCTCACGGGGGAGAGGGGCCAGCAGGAGGTCATTGTACACATTGGAACCAATGACATTGGAAGGGAAAAGGTTGAGATTCTGAAGGGAGATTACAGAGAGTTAGGCAGAAATTTAAAAAGGAGGTCCTCAAGGGTAGTAAGATCTGGATTACTCCCAGAGCTACGAGCTAGTGAGGGCAGGAATAGGAGGATAGAGCAGATGAATGCATGGCTGAGGAGCTGGTGTATGGGAGAAGGATCCACATTTTTGAATCATTGGAATCTCTTTTGGGGTAGAAGTGACCTGTACAAAAAGGACGGATTGCACCGAAATTGGAAGTGGATTAATATACTGTCAGGGAAATTTGCTAGAACTGCTTGGGAGGATTTAAACTTGTAAGGTGGGGGT
>NC_057719.1:38043721-38096827 GCF_004010195.1 Chiloscyllium plagiosum
TTCTGGATTAGTGGTGCTGGAAAAGCACAGCAGTTCAGGCAGCATCTGAACTGCTGTGCTTTTCCAGCACCACTAATCCAGAATCTGGTTTCCAGCATCTGTAGTCATTGTTTTTACCTATTCGACAAGGTTCCCCATGGGAGACTGGTCAGCAAGGTTTGATCTCATGGAATCCAGGTAACCATTTGGATACAGAACTGGTTCAAAGGTAGAAGACAGAGGGTGGTGGTGGAGGGTTATTTTTCAGACTGGAGGTTGTGACCAGTGGTGCGCCACAAGGATCAGTGCCAGATCCACTACTTTTCATCATTTATATAAATGATTTAGATGTGAGCATAAGAGGTACAGTTAGTAAGTTTGCAGATGACACCAAAATTGGAGGTGTAGTGGACAGAGAAGAAGGTTACCTCAGATTACAACAGGATCTTGATCAGATGGGCCAATGGCTGAGAAGTGGCAGATCGAGTTTAATTTAGATAAATGTGAGGTGCTGAATTTTGGGAAAGCAAATCTTACCTGGACTTATACACTTAATGGTAAGACCTGAGGGAGTATTGCTGAACAGAGAGACCTTGGAGTGCAGGTTCATAACACCTTGAAAGTGGAGAAGGATAGTGAAGAAGGCGTTTGGTATGCTCTCCTTTACTGGTCAGAGTATTGAATACAGGAGTTGGGAGGTCATGTTGTGGCTGTACAGGACATTGATTAGGCCACTGTTGGAATATTGTGTGCAATTCTGGTCTCCTTCCTATTGGAAAGATGTTGTGAAACTTGAAAGGGTTCAGAAAAGATTTGCAAGCATGTTGTCAGAGTTGGAGTTGAGCAATTGGGAGAGGTTGAATAGGCTTGGGCTGTTTTCCCTGGAGTGTCAGAGGCTGAGGGGTGACGTTATAGAGATTTATAAAATCATGAGGGGTATAGTTAGGATAAATAGACAAAGTCTTTTCCCTGAGGTGGGGGAGTCCAGAACTGGAGGGCATAGGTTTAGGGTGAGAGAGAAAAGATATAAAAGAGACCTAATGGAGAACGTTATCACACAGAGGGTGGTACGTGTATGGAATGAGCTGCCAGAGGAAGTGGTGGAGGCTAGTACAATTGCAACATTTAAAAGGCATCTGGATGGGTATATGAATAGGAAGGTTTTAGAGTGATATGGGATGGGTGCTGGCAGGTGGGACTAGAATGTGTTGGGATATCTGGTCGACATGGATGAGTTGGACCAAAGGGTCTGTTTCCATGCTGTACATCTCTATGACTATACGACTCTCTGACTTAACATTTTGGCTGAGATAATTGTCTTTCAATCTCAGCTACAACTATTTTTCTTCATGGTGGTAGGATTCTAATGAATGTAGAAACTTCCTCCAGTTCCCATCAATTTCAATTTTGCTACAGTTGCTTGAAAGTATACATGGTGTAATACTATCTTGATGTCCAGGACAGTTATTCTCACTTGACATCGGAAATTCAGCATTGCTGTCCAAAGCTTTGATTAACACTGTAGTGTGGTGTGCAATTGAATGGCCCTGGTAGAGTCGAAAGTGAGGATCAGTGAATAGATTATTGTTGAGTAAGTGTTGCTTTTCCTGGGTGACAGCACCTTCCCTTCCTGTCTTGATAATTGAGAATAGACTGGTGCAATTTTCCCTCTAAGCTGTGCATGCTCTGATCTTCCAGGCACAGAACTGATTTCCGCTTCTGCAAGTCGCTGCTTTTCATGTGCTTAGAAGGGCCACGCAGCCAGTGAGAAATTTCGAGTGAATGTTGGACTCATGATATGTATTTTGATCAGATGAGTTCTCCTTGGGCTATTTTCCACATTGTCAGAAAGATGCCAGTATTTTAGCTACATCAGAATGGCTTGGCTAGAGCTCAGCTAGTCCTGGAACACAAATCTATGCTTTTGCTGCTGGGATGTTTTCGAAGCCCATAGCTGTATGAAATTATTTCTTGATATCTTCATGGAGTGACTCAAATTGGCTGAAGATAAGCACCTATGATGTTGGAGACCTCTGGAGGAGACTGAAATGGGACATCCACCCGACGTTCTGCCCAAGGGTGGTTGCAAATATTTCTTTGATACTGGTATAACATTTATGCATTGAATTTATCATCTTAGCCACGGATAAAAAAAATTCTGCAATGAGGAAAGCTCCAGGTCATTATGAAAACAACAGTAAGAAATGAAACTGATACACATACAGCTGCCTTGTGGAGGCCCAGTTGTTTTATTTCTGTCCTGCAAATCCTCTAGAAAATACTATTGCTCCTCCTCTAAATTCTTCATATTTCTCTGCTGCGTAATAATTGCCACATGCCTGGTTTAAAGCCAAATTAACCACTGCAGTGAATGTAGACTGGTAAACCCCATTTAAACTACAAATTTTAATATTCATTTTTTAATCAGTCAGGGGGTGTGGGCATCCACCATTTATTGCCCATCCCTAGTTGTCCTTGAGAAGGTGGTGGTGAGCTGCTTTCTTGAACTGCTGCAGTCCATTTGCTGTTAGGGCAGGAGTTCTCGGAATTTGATCCAGCAACACTGAGTGAACAGCAATATATTTCCAAGTCAGGATGGTGAATGGCTTGGAAGGGATCTTGCAGGTGGTGATATTCCCATATATTTGCTGACACTCCTGACGTACAACTTGTAGATGGTGAACAGACTATTGGGAGTTAGGAAGTAAGTTACTCACTGCAGTATTCCCAGGCGTGGACCTGCTCTTCTCGCCATTGTATTTACATGGTAGTCTAGTTCAGTTCCTGATCAGTGGTAACCTTAGGTTGTTGATAATGAGGGATTCAAATGTAAAGAAACAGCGATCAGGTTATACAGTCATAGAGTCATAGAGATGTACAGCATGGAAACAGACCCTTTGCTCCAACCCGTCCATGCCGACCAGATATCCCAACCCAATTTAGTCCCACCTGCCAGCACCCGGCCCATATCCATCCAAACCCTTCCTATTCATATACCCACCCAAATGCCTCTTAAATGTTGCAATTGTACCAGCCTCCACCACTTCCTCTGGCAGCTCATTCCATATACGTACCACCCTCTGCGTGAAAAAATGTTGCCCCTTAGGTCTCTTTTATATCTTTCCCCTCTCAACCTAAACCTATGACCTCTAGTTCTGGACTCCCCGAGCCCAGGGAAAAGACTTTGTCTATTTATCCTATCCATGCCCCTCATAATTTTGTAAACCTCTATAAGGTCACCCCTTCGACGCTCCAGGGAAAACAGCCCCAGCCTGTTCAGCCCCTCCCTGTAGCTCAGATCCTCCAACCCTGGCAACATCCTTGTAAATCTTTTCTGAACCCTTTCAAGTTTCACAACATCTTTCCGATAGGAAGGAGACCAGAATTGCACGCAATATTCCAACAATGGCCTAACCAATGTCGTGTACAGCCGCAACATGACCTCCCAACTCCTGTACTCAATACTCTGACCAATAAAGGAAAGCTCGTATGTGGCGCTTAGGCGGTTGGCACAGGATTCCCATTTCCTGGCTTGTCTTAGCGTCTCTCGCCTGTAGTTGTTCAAAGTCTGTCTGAAGATTTGTAGCTCGGGTGCTCGTTGTTGTGGTTCTGTTCACCGAGCTGGGAATTTGTGTTGCAGACGTTTCGTCCCCTGTCTAGGTGACATCCTCAGTGCTTGGGAGCCTCCTGTGAATAAAGGAAAGCATACCAAACGCCTTCTTCACTATCCTATCTACCTGCAGCTCCACTTTCAAGGAGCTATGAACCTGCACTCCAAGGTCTCTTTGTTCAGCAACACTCCCTAGGACCTTACCATTAAGTGTATAAGTGCTGCTAAGATTTGCTTTCCCAAACTGCAGCACCTCGCATTTATCTGAATTAAACTCCATCTGCCACTTCTCAGCCCATTGGCCCATCTGGTCCAGATCCTGTTGTAATCTGGGGTAACCCTCTTCGCTGTCCACTACACCTCCAATTTTGGTGTCATCTGCAAACTTACTAACTGTACCTCTTATGCTCGCATCCAAATCATTTATATAAGTGACAAAATGGAGATGGTCATTGCCTGGAATATGTGTGAGATGACTGTCACTTGCCATTTGTCAGCCCAAGCTTGGATATTGTCCAGGTTGTGCTGCATTTGAACATGGGCTAACTTAGTATCTAAGGAATCACGAACAGTGCTGAACATTGTACAATCATCGCCAAACATTCCTGCTTCTAAACTTATGGACAGAAGACCATTATTGAAGCAGCTGAAGGTGTTTGGGCTGAGGACAACTGCAAAAGACATTGACAGATTCATCAAATGAAATGTTGTTGTGTATGCAAATCGTAATAGAGTTGGGAAATCATGAATCAGAAGTAAGAGCACTCCATCTTGGATTTGGTTAAGTCTCTCTGCTGTTCATATTGAAACAGGATATAGTCAAACAATACCATAAGCTTATTCCATCGTTACATTAGATCACAGCTGATCTGATTCTCAACTCCATTTCATTGTTTCTGTTCCACATTCCTTGACATCCTAATAAACTCTTGAAAATTTTAATTGATTCAGGATCTATTTCCTCTCAGGAGAGGAATTTACACACTTACAGTTTGGACATAGTGCTTCCTAATTTTAGTCCTATTTGGCCTAGCTCCAGTTTTGACATTGTGCTGCCTTATTTGTTTGATGATAATAACCAGTCATTTCCACCAAAACGAAGTTAAGTTGACACGTTCTGGTTTGTCCCTGTCTCCCCTCCCTTTTTACATAGCGGTGATATTTGGCATTTCCAACAATTGGCATGCTTCTGAACTCTCAAAACCTTCATGACCTACTGACGCCTGGCTTTCAAACCAGTATTATCAATCCCTCTTCAAAGTTCCACCTCTTCCCTTTGTACACGTCTTTAACCCTCCTTCTTCTCCAGGTCCTCCAACAATTCCATGTTTGATTTACTCTGTTTTGAAATTCACCAATCAAGTTCATAGAATCATAGAATCCCTACAGTGTGGAAACAGGCCCTTCGGCCCAACAAGTCCACGCCAACCTTCCAAAGAGTAACCCACCTAGACCCATTCCTCTCCCCTATTATGCTACATTTACCCCAACCAATGCACCTAACCTACAATCTCTGAACACTATGGGCAGTTTAGTATGGTCACTTCACCTAACCTGCACATCTTTGGACTGTGGGAGGAAACCGAAGCACCTGGAGGAAACCCACGCAGACACGGGGAGAATGTGCAAAGTCCACACAGACAGGTATCTGAGACTGGATTCGAACCTGGGTTCCTTACACTGTGAGTCAGCAGTGCTAACCACTGAGCCACTGTGCTACCTCATTTCACAAGTTCCTACACTTCTGACAGCAATGAATCAATCCAAATCAGTCAAACATAACATGTTCTTTGATTGTAGGCATAATCAATTTACCTTTTAACTCATTCTCATCTTCCCTGCAACCTTTGTTATAGGGAAGGAGTTTGGTTTAGCTCAGTTGGCTGGACAGCTGGTTTGCGATGCAGAATGACGCCATCAGCGTGGGTTCAATTCCTGTACTAGCTAACGTTATGACAAAGGATTCTCAATCTCTCGACTTGCCTGAGCTGTGGTGACCCTCCAGTTAAACCACCAGTCATCTCCTCTCTCTAATGACAACGGCTCTATGATCTGGTAGGACTATGGTAACTTCACCTTGTTACAGGGACCAGATTAACTTCGTCCAATGCCTCACTGCTCTTGTCCAGCTCTGTTGGCTCCCCTCAGTTGATTTCCATGATCAGCTATCAATTGTAGTCAGAGCAACAACTTCTCTTTGCATTCCAGTAACATTAGCTTCTGGCGTCCCCAAAGTATAAGCCATTTCACCTTCTGCATTTAGGTGCTACCTCTTGGCAACTTTCTCCAAAGACATAATCAGCTTCCACATGAATGCTGCTGACATCCCACTCTACATCTATGTGCCAACAAACCTCATTCATTTCCTCTAATCCTCTTCTTCCTCTCACCTACAAATCAGTCTTGTCATCTTATTTAGTGCTGAGTTAAGCCTTGCATCCAGCATCCTCTTTATAACAAAGCCCACCAGGTTCAACACATATATTAGCACAGCAGTGCATCAAACTGTTATCCAAGCCTTTGTTCCCTCAAGATGTGACTATTCCAATGTTCTCCTGGCAAGTGTTCCAGTCTCCACCTTCTGTGAACATTAGCTCATCCAAATGCCTTCTGCCTATATTCTAACATATGCCTAGTCTCAGCCATCCTGCATCTATCTGGTTCAAATTTGTTCCTGGTCCCCTAATGTCTTCATTTTCTTGTTCGTATTCAAATGCCTTTGGAATCTAATTCTTCTCAAACTTTGCTTACTCTACCTGCATCTCTGCTCTATTCACTCAGCCCTCTTGTACTTCTCATCGTCCTTCCACTAGATGCTTAGCAGCAATACCTCTAATCACTAAAGGCTAGATTTTCATCACAGAGTTGTGAAGGAGCAGCCAGTTCTGTTTTGTGTTAGGGATCTGCCTGTGGTAGGAACTAATTGAAGTTTGGGTTTTCACTGTGTTGCCTTTCCCTTAAATGGAGTAAGGTGAATAGAGGCAGGAAGAGAAGTGAATTTCAGACTCAAATAGCCATCACTGAGGCTGCTAGTAATGCTGAAGGAGAGACTTTGTGTCAAGGCCTATCTCTGCAGCACAGGGAAGTGAGATGTCATAAGGGTGCCTGACACCCGTGAAGCAGAGGAGGCCACCTTGTCGAGCAGCAAGGGCACATCTTTGGCAATGCCACCTCTCTCCACCTCCAATTCCTTCCCTTCACTTACCTCCTGTTTCTCATTCAGTGGGCTATCTCTTCTTGGGCGACAACTTTCCTTAAGGTCCACACATCTCAGGAGGGCCATATTATGAAGATGGCAGAGACAAAAAACAACCTGAACAGACTACACACAGGACCCAGTGCTCTCTGACCCTGTGATGGCTCACCCAAATCTGCTGGGTTGTCCAGCATTGGCAAGGAGAGCATCTATCACCTTTCAGATATCTCAGAATCCTGCACTGTGTTTGAGAATCCTTCACGCATGACTCCAATAGCTTTGCAGCTGCTTGTAGATCTTCTTTTTCCATCTTGTCCCTTGTTCATCTCCCCAGGATACTGATCCAAAGGAGAATATATTAGAAGGTCTAACAAAAAGCAATGTCAAAGAACTGGTTTTAAATCAGGTCCATAATTGCAGAGGAAGGTGGAGAATACATGGGTCTATGAAGCAATAGCCATAGTCTAGAGCTTAGAGACTTAATTTTGGGCTGAAACAGAAGTGGGAAGTCTGAAAAGGTGGCAGTGGTGCCTTGCTGCTTTCTGGTGCCTGGGGCTCTGCTTTTTCTGTTGCTCCTCCTCTTGATAGATCCATTTCCAACAACAACCCTCCTGGTTCTCAGGTGGAGCCAAAAAGCTTTGCCAAACTACTCTGCTAACCTGCGAGTCGAGAGAATGACTCCCCTACCCCTGAACTGGCAACGTTATAATGCTGACCTGTAATAGGCTGTTGCAACTTTTATTTCAAAAGGGTGAGCCCTTTAAGTGTGAACTCTTCCCTCCCATGGCTTACCCCTGACAAAGTCCTCACTTGACTGCAGCTGCTCTGATTCAGATAGGTACTGGATACTGGCTGTCTACAGCAGTGTTGCAAAGTCAGGCTTTTAAAAAGCTCTTTATGTACTTCAATTTGTTTTTTTTATGTGGGTGACAATTAGAGACCTTTGTTCTTCCTCAGTCTCAAAAACAATGGAGAGGCTGGATATGGAGGTACAACATCCAGTCACATGACATCATTGCCAAATTTTTGCACAATGCTCTTGATACGAGATTTTAGACCCATGTATCCCACACACCCTCTCCATCCTTATACACCTGACTTAAACCCACCTCTTTGACAATGTTATTTGTCACTCCTCTGATCATTTCCTTTGAATTGGAATTCTGGTATTAAGTATTACACTTGTGGGAAGAACTTTGGAATGTGTTCCTACATTAAAACGTCTTTGAAAACCAATGCAAACTTATTTAAATTGTATTTCAGACATCAAATGTGATAAAGTTAGACAAAACTTAATTACAGTGTAGTTAGAATCTATTGGGACTGCACTCAGCATGAGAGCTTCACTATAACCACCCACGAGCCCTGGCAATTAGCCACCTAAACAGGGTCAAGGAAGTCTATACATTTAATACTGAAGGAAGTGATTACCATAACTGAGTCAGCTGGGTAGGGGGATGTTGAAGGAACCTTGGTGCAGCTGTAGTGCATCTTGTCAATGGTATGCACCACAGGCTTGGTATGCTAGTGTTTGGAAGGAGTGAATGGTTTAAAGTGGTCTACAAATTCTATCCAAGCAAGTTACTTTGGCCTGAATAGTGTTGAGTTTCTTGAAAATGTTTGGAACTGCGATCATCTAATCCTGTGAGGAATATTCCACCACTGTCTTGAGAATTAGAATTTAAAATTAGGTTTATTGTCACATATACTCAAGTTATAAAAAAACAGGAGTAGAGTGAAAAGTATATAAAGTTGCCGACACACATTAGATTAGATTAGATTCACTACATTATGGAAACAGGCCCTTCAGCCCAACAAATCCACACCAACCCTCTGAAGAGTAACTCACCCAGACCCATTCCCCTACCATATATTTACCCTGACTAATGCACCTATCACTATGGGCAATTTAGCATGGCCAATTCACCTGACCTGCACATCTTTGGACTGTGGGAGGAAACCAGAGCATCTGGAGAAAACCCACGTAGACACGGGGAGAATGTACAAACTCCACACAGACAGTCTCAATTGTACATCAATTTTTTATTCTAGCCCTCTAAAAATAATGCTAATATTGCATTTTCTTTCCTAACTGCCAACTGAACCTGCATGTTAACTTTATGAGAATCCTGAACCAGGATTTCCAAGTCCCTTTATGTTTCAGATTTCTGAACCCTTTCCCTGTTTAGAAAATAGTCTATGCTTCTATTCTACAGTGCATAGCTTTACACTTACCTACATTTTATTCAAATTGCCATTTCTTTGCCCATTCTCCTAGCCTATCCAAGTCCTTCAGTAACCTCCCCATTTCCTCAATGCTACCTGTCCCTCCAACTATCTTGTTGTTATCTGCAAACAAGCAACAATGCCCTCAGTTCCGTTGTCCAGTTCGTTAATGTATAACATGATTAGTTGTGGTTCTAACACTGAGCCCTGCAGAATTCCACTAGTCTCTGGCTGCCATCCTGAAAAGGACCCCTTTATCCCCACTCTCTGCCTTCTGTCAGGACCCTTCCCTTAACACCATGGGCTGTTATTTTATTTAACAGCCACTATGCGGCACCTTGTCAAAGGCCTTTTAGAAATCCAAATCGATCACATCCCAGGAGCTCTCCTTTGTCTAACTTGCTTGTTACTTCCTTAAAGAATTCTAACAGATTTGTCAAGCATGACCTTCTCTTGATGATGCCATGCTGGCTCAGCCCTATGTTACAGTGCACTTGCAATTATTCTGCAATCTCATCCTTATTAATGGACTTTCAAATCTCTTTGGAACTATGAGTGGTATTGAACACTGTAGGATCATCAGCAAACACACCTAATTTTATCTAGAGAAGGTCACTGATGAAGCATGAAAATGGCCTAGGACACTATTCTGAGCAACTCCCGAAGCAATGGAATTGAGCCTAGGTGATTGACCTTGAACAACCTGAAACATCTTCCTTTGAGTTACGTAAAACTGCAACCAATGGAGAGTTTTTTCCCCAATTCCCATTGACTTCAGTTTGCTACATTCAGTTAAATACTATCTTGATGTCAAGGATAGAAATTTGGGTAGTCACACTCAGCTCACCTCTGATATCCAGCTTCATTGTCAATGTGTGGAACAAGGCTGCATTGAGATATGGAGATGAATGCCTTGTCGGAACCTGGACTGACCAGTGACATGCAGGTTTTTGCCAAGGAACCAGATTAGATTTATTATCCCTTTATCAAACAGGACACAGGTGGATAGTTTTTCTCTTTCTCAAGTAGAAGTCAATAAAATGGTAGGCTACTGCAGAAAATACAGAGATATGGCATTGAGGGTGAGTTCTATGTTCTATGTTCTAAAATAACAGGACTGCAATAGCTTGGCTAAGGGCACGACTGGTTCTGGAGTACATACCTTATATACTACCAGGGTTTTGTCAGTATTCATAGCCTTTGCAGTAACCAGTCCTCTCATGCATATTTTGATACTTTATGGGATTAATTAAATAAATTAAAGACTGGCATTTGTGATCCTGGGAGCTTTGGGAGAAGAATGGGATGAATTGATCTACTTGACTTCTGCCTACAAATGGATACGAAAACTTCAGCATTGGCTTGTGTGCTGATGTGCTGCGTTCTGCCAACAGTGAGGATGGATATCGAGACACCACCTTATGCTTATTGCTTATTTGTTCATGATCACTTATATTCAATGGTATTCCCATGGGACTAGTAATCCAGAACTCTAAGGCAATGTAGTGGGGGCGTGGCTTTGAATCCCACGATGGCAGATGGTGAAATGTGAGTTCAATAAAATTTGGATTAGAGAGCTGGCCTAATGGTGACCATGTAATCATTATCGATTGCTGTACTTCACTAATACCCTTAATTGGTTAAGCTAACACCAAACCTACAGTACTGTGGTTGACTTTTAATTGCCCACTGGGCATTTAGGGATGAGCAATAAATGCCGACTTAGCCAGTGGTGCACAGCCCATGAACAAATTTTTAAAAATAACAGGGATGCAAAACTTTCATCTGATCTGTTGGTTATGGGATCACATTGCTCTGGCTATCTCACACTGCTGTAAATATTTAGTCATACTCCAGTAATACAGCTTTACCAAGAAAACAAGACATTTTCAGGTTCACCTGGTGTTGCCTTTCTTCTTCTTCTGCATTGCTTGTTAAACAAGGATTGATGCCCCGGCTTGATGGTAAAGGTAGAATGAGAAACATCGTGGATTATGAATTTTGAAATTTGTGGGTCAATACAAATCTGCTGCTCTTGATGACTTACAGCTAGAGCCTCATGAGTTTGATTTATTTGAGCTGATAGATCTAATCTGAATCCATCCTGTTTAGAATGATGGCAGTGCCACACCACATAATGGAGGATGTTCTCAGCATGAAGACAGGACTTCGCCTCCACAAGGTTTCTGTCACTCCCATCACTACTGACACGGTAAATACACCTGTGACAGGTAGATGGGTAAAGTAGGTTTCTCTCTTGTGTTGCTTCTCTCACCACCGACTCAAGGTCCAGAGTTTAGCTGAGAGTATTTAGAGCAGTGAGTATTTACAGAGCAGAGGCTATTAACAAAGCAGAGGGTATTTACAGAGGGCCTGCGAATGAGTTGAATAACTAATATAGATATTCAACAGAGAGGAATAACAAACTCCAAAACAGAGCAAATTAAGGGGGGGTAGATATAGGACTGATGTTAGGGGTAGGTTCTTCACTCAGCGAGTCGTTAGTTCATGGAATGCCCTGCCAGTAACAGTGGTGGACTCTCCCTCTTTATGGGCATTTAAGAGGGCATTGGATAGGTATATGGAGGATAGTGGGTTAGTGTAGTTTAGGTGGGCTTGGATCGGCGCAACATCGAGGGCCCAAGGGCCTGTACTGCGCTGTAATGTTCTATGTTCTATGTTCTATGTTCAAATAGACAGTGTAAGGGACAAACTGGTCCTGCTGCCTGCACCCATGCTCCCACATTGGACTAAATGAGCACAAACAGGCAGGAGGGAATGGCTGAGACAGCACTGATTTTAATAACAAATTTATTTCAAATAGAGGTGGGGCAGTCTGCTCACATGGAAGATGGTGACATTAGATGCAGACACACCCTGAAGACAGTCACAAGAGGGCATCACTGGCCCCCATCTGTGCATGAGCTGGGACTAGTGGCAATTTTGCATTTGGAGTAATTATTCCATTCATCCATCACTATGCAACTTCATAGAGTATAGATCAATGTTAAGAGCTCCCTGGCCACTCCCACCTGGTTGTATATTGTACAGCAACCTCAGGTTTATCTGTCGGGTGGAACAGAATATATTCAGGTCTGGTGATGGATCTATGGTTGATATGTGGTTCTGAAATATGGTAATTTCTGGGTAATCTGTGGAAAAGCTCACCTAATTTAGACACAATTCCTCAGATGTTAATAAGGAGGATTTCACAGAATAGGCTGCATTAAGTGTGCTCTTAGCATATCCGTTGCCTATTTTGATGTCTGGTAGTCCATCCAATTTCATTCCTTTTTTGTTGATACAAGTGGTATTCCAGAGTCAACCCATTGCTGTATTTCTGGACCAGACATGGTTCATACCAAATGAGTTATAGAGTCATAGGGATGCAGCACGGAAACGGACCCTTCGGTCCAACACGTCCATGCTGACCAGCTATCCCAACCCAATCTAGTCCCACCTGTCAGCACCTGCCCCATATCCCACCAAACCCTTCCTGTTCATATACCCATCCAGATGCCTTTTAAATGTTGCAACTGTTGAACTACCACTTCCTCTAGTAGTTCACTCCATACACATACTACCCTCTGCATGAAAAAGTTGCCCCTTCGGTCCCTTTTATATCTTTCCCCTTTCACTAAGAAAGCTAGATTTCCTTCCTGAAAACATATTAATGAACTAAATCCCCATGTACACCCAGATTTTAATTCTTTAAACTTACCAAACCGGTTGAAGCCTTTTTCTTACACACCCTTGTTGTTCTTATGCGCTTAACCCCTTCTCACCTGGACCCAATACAAGCTCATTACTTTGCCAGCTGTTTCTTGCTAATTTAACTGGAAGCGAGTATTGTGTGCATGTCTGTTATTATTGTCACATCCCTAGAGAGAGTAAGCACCAGAATTAGAATTCTTTCCCAGAACCTCTCCCAATGCATTTCAAACAAAAAGGGAAAACTAAAAAGGTTGAAAGTCAGAAGTAAAAAAGAAAATGTGGGAATCACAAAGCAAGACTATAAGTACCTGAAAGAGAAAAATATGGAGGTTTGTCAAAAGTATATTTCACTCTTAAACTGAAAATGATCTTGCAGTAAATTCTATCAAATGACCAATCAAAATGGCAGATGTTTCTGATGGTTTTAATTAATTTGAAAACAGGAAAAACAAAACTAACCAATCAATACTCTTGTTAGAATGTTAATTTCAAATTTCTCGGCAACTGAATTGACAAGTAAACAATAATTTATTTCATTTCATGCATGGCATGGACAACTAGAAAGTGGAAATTTTGATATGTTTCTATGTCCAGCTAGTCCCACACTTGCCTGTTTACTCAACTGTACTTCCCCCTTTCACTTTACAATGTGAAAACCAAACCTTTGTGCATTGTTATAGCACCAGAAATTACACAGAGTCATATTTAAATGAAAGTAAAGCTTAGCAATCATATGATCCTTTAAATTATTAAAGGTATAAAATTGCTACAAGTTATATTTTTATACCACACCCATGTTTTTGGTTTCACATTATGGACTAGAGGACATTGGAGTGAAGTTATATTAAACCAGGAATCTACGTGAGGCCTATGTGACAGATGCCAGCCTGTGTGTGTGGGTGGAAATAATCAGAAACTTGGAGCCAGTTCAGAGGAGTTGGATCTTCTAGCCTGATGAAAGTGTTTGCAGACAAATTGCAATTGAAGATATTTCCAAACTGTAAGGTTGGTTCTGCTATAAGTAAGCTTCACCTACTATTTCACAAACATGGGACTGAATCTTGCATTTTTCTGGCTAAGTGTCAGTTCCATCAGGTTTTTTGGAGGGTGCCTCTCTATGAGGCCTTGCAAGATCACTCACCATATCTTAACAAACTTGTAATCCAAAAAACTATGGATGCTAAAAATCTGAAACAAAAATAGAAATTGCTGTAGAAATTCAGCGGGTCTGGTAGCTGCTATGGAGAGAAAGCAGAACTAATATTTCAAGTCCAGTGACCCTTCTTCAGAACCTGCTGAGTTTCTCTAACAATTCCTGTTTAGGTTCTTAACAAACTACCTATCCCATCCCAATGGCAATAATCTCACCTGATTTTAGCCCCATTCTACCACCCACCATGCCCAGAGAATTAGCTGGGTGCCTGTCCCTGAAGGCAAAGTAAGCCTGAAGCAGTATTAGAATGATAGTTGCTGTTTCACCCTGAGGTACAGCATTGAAGTTCCAATGCTGTAAGTGGAACAGAGGGTTCATGCAGATTGGCACGTACTGTCACAGAGTCCGAGAACTATCCTGCATGGAAATAGATCCTCAGTCCAACTCATCAACGCTGACCAACTTTTCCAAAATAAGCTAGTCCCACTTGGCTGCATTTGGCTCATATCTCTTTAAACCTTTTCTATTCATATACCTATCCAAATGTCTTTTAAATGTTGCAACTGTACCTGCATCAGCCACTTCCTCTGACTGTTCATTCCATATATGAACCACCTGCTGTGTGAAAATGTTGCCCCTCGGGGCTTTTTTAAGTCCTTCTCCTCTCACTTTAAGAAATCTCCACTTCTTTTGAACTCACCCACCCTAGGGAAGAGACCTTTGCTATTCACCAAATCTGTACCCTCATGATTTTATAAATCTCTATCAGGTCACCCCTCAACCTCCGACACTTCAGTGTGGACATGGGTTGAGTGTGGTCAGTTCCCATGAAGTGTGCCCTGAGATGTTGATGCCTGGTGAGAAGGACAGAGTTCTTTAGGAACAAGTGGTGAGCTTGTTGCCATTTACCTGCTGCGACCTCCAAATTGAGAATTCTCAGCATCTAGTTTTTTGTGGTGTTTGGTAGGATAGAAAGCTGCACATTAATATGGCAGGATGTGATCTGGTAGGTAACGAGCAAGCTCAGTGCTCTCTAGAGAGGATTCTACTGTGAGGCATGGAACTTAATTAAAAATCAAGTTGCTCCAAATGTTGAGATAGAGCTTGCAGGATCTCCCACATGATTCAGCCACATCCGCCAAAAGCCCACATCGTTCAGGCCCATATAAGATGCTGACCATGGTGCGTATGTCAACCACACCAGCATATTTCCAAAAGCAAAGATTTTCTCACACTTTCCACCCATGTATTAGTATCCTCAGTCAGGGAATTTTCAATTGTAGTAATTATGTAGTAGCAAATGCCTAAATTTTGCTAGATTAGTATTAAAAGGTGGAGAAAATCTGAACTCTATGCGAATACACAGGATATGAGGAAATGATGAGGCATTAATTATATCTTGGTTTCTCAATGTATGCGAGCAATTGTTTCATTTTAGAATAGCAAAGATGGGACCATAGGGGCAACCTGCTCAGAAATTCAAGGAAACTGCAATAACCCCTAAAAGGTTCATGGGGAATGACTAATTAATATCCTATGGAGCTTGTTGAAATGACGCAGGGATGGGTCTGCATGACTGCCTGCCCTGGACTGGGACTAGCCTATATACAGGCCAAGTAGTGGCTGTATTTTGGTGTTCAATAATAAATGATGATCCTTTCCAGTCGGGTTTCCTGAATTATTACATTGACAAAAAGAATAGGTTAGGTCAGGTGGCAAAAAAGTGACAGTTGAAAGATAATGTGGAAGACTGTGAATTATGTTCTTATGTTTCATATGTACTTAAGTTGTTGTGGAACAAATATCACTTTATTTCACTTTCACTGTTCATTTTCAGTCATTTTTAAGATTTAAATTTGCAATATCATTTATGAACCTTAAAAACTGCTATGGCATCATTGCTCGATTACCAGCTTTCATTATTTAAAATCTATTAGGACCTGATTTACCCACTGCAGGTGGAATTTGGAAGTTGGGACTGATCCCATGTTGAGTTCCTGTCTCAGACTCCAAGCTGTCATGACGCAACACCTACTTCCTAATGTAAACTGGACGTGGGTCTGCTACCAGCTTTGGCAAAGTATACTCAGAAATGAATGTGTGCTTATTTGAGAGTGGGCTTGACTACCATCCTTCCATCTTTGTAGAAGGTTGAGAGTTGTTGGCTGCAGTTTGCAGTGTGATAACTGGCCTCCAAATGTTCTTGCTCTCCAATTGACAGACCAGTCAGCATTTTCAATTATTACTTCCTTCACAATCAATACAAGATGCACTGCAGTAATTCACCAAGGTTTCTTAGACAGCACCTTCCAAATCCATGAACACTTCCATCTAGAAAGACAAGGTCAGCAGATGCATGGGAGCACCACCACCTGCAAGTTATTCTCCAAGCCACTCACCATCCTGACTGGGAACCATATTGCCATGTCTTCATTATCACTGAGTAGAATCCTGGACCTCCATCCGTAGCAGCTTTGTGAGTGTCCCTACAATCCAAGGGTTTCAGCAGTTTAAGAAGGCAACTCACCACCATCTACTAACCAGCAATGCCCACATTCACATGTATGAGTTTATAAAAAAAGCCTCAATAAAAAATGACCAGAATAATGAAATGATTGTGATCAATTGAATTGTTTAAACAATCCAACTTAGAGTTTTAAAGCACTATTTCCAGTGACTGACTGATGCCCTGTCTCCATTCCTGTTCACACCATCACTCACTGGGTAGAATTGCTGAAGACTCCTGATTTCCAGCTTCTTCCTGGAAAAAGTTGTCGCAATTAAAATCAAGCCTGTTTGTGAGGCCCAATCTGCTTAATGAATGCTTTAATAGGTGCCAGTCTGATTTGCCACTTGCCTTTTTCTGAAACTGCACAAAAAGATAGAATGTGGAGATGGAGATAGACTTCTGGCAGCTGCTCGGCAGCCATTGTCTTTTATGATTCCACCTCCATTTGTATCCCAATAAGGATGGAAATTCCAATCAGATTTCTCCAGTTTCCTCAAATTACAGATTTCCTAATCCCTGGTTGGTTTTATTTGTTACTGTTTTCACTATTACCAGTGACTGAATGTCTCCTATGTGCCTTGATAAGTAGAATTATCTTCAGTACTTTAAGTGCTGTCTGGCCAACATACCACATAGTTGATGAATTGCTTATTCTGACCAGTACTCTACCATTTATGCTTTGTTCTTGTTCTATGCAATCTGTTGATTGTTGCTCTAAAGTGATTGAATAAGTTATGCGTCAAATCCACAAAATATCCAAGATAACTTTCTACTTCGTATTGATTATTTTCCACACTTCACACTGTGCTTGTGCATTTTTTTTACTTTATGTAATACTTTAAATGCACATTATATGAAATTTTAAACACTCAGCACAATGAAATATTTTGTCCAATGTGGGTCATATTAGCTTTTAGAGTCAGTTGCCTTTCTAGTTGTTCAGCTGCAGATTGATCATGTTGTTTTAAGTTTCAAAACTGAAGTTCCAATACTGTTTTCCAAGGTATCCCACTTGTCATATTTCCCTTAACAGCAATAACAACTTATGTTCATGTGGTAAATTTAAAGTAATACATTGTCTCAAGCCACTCTACAGGAACATTATAAATCCAAACATTGTATTGAACTCCATGAGAAGATATTGGGTCAAATGTTTAGTCAAACAGGAAAGTTTTAAGAAATATCTTAAAGGGGCAAAGTGAGGAGAGGGGGTTGGGTGTGGAGAAAGTATTCCAAAACTTGGGGCATAGGCAACTGTTTCATTTTCCCGGAATAGAAGGAGCAAGGACCAGAGGCCCGATGGGAAGGTAAATTTTAAAACATATAAAAGCTTACCTTGTGTATAGGTGGAGCACACACTGAGCAGGAGCGACCACGGGACTGCTGGGTAAGAGGGTTTTATATTTGGGTGGTTGCTTTACCCGAAACTCTACTCGGGTAATGTCTCCCACCCGTCCTCATCCTCTGACCAAAAATAAAGGTTCTGTAAGGTGATTGGTAAGGTGACTGTTTTTTTTTAGTTTTTCAGTAGTCCCGTTGGGAATTTAGAATTGTGGGAATGGAGGTTAGGGCAGTTGAATATTCCTCCTGCAGAATGTGGGAGATAAGGGTCACCAGTCATGTCCTGCTGACTACATCTATGGGAAATGCACCCAACTCCAGCTCCTTGAAAACCATGTTAGGGAACTGGACCTGGAGCTGGATGAACTTCAGATCATTTGGGAGGTGGAGGGGGTTATTGAGAGGAGTTACAATGAGGTAGTTGACTTACGGGGGGGGGGGGGGGGACTTACCAGGGGTAAGCCATGGGGTACAGGTCTCTGGCACAGAGTTTGTCCCTGTTGCTCAGAAGGGAGGGTGGGGAGAGGAGCAGAGCATTAGACATTGGGGGCTCTATATTAAAAGGGACAGATAGGAAGTTCTGTGGGAACGAGAAAGACTCGTATTTGGTGTGTTGCCTCCCAGGTACCAGGGTTCGTGATGTCTCGGATTGTGTTTTTAGGATCCTTGAGGGGGAGGGAGAACAGCCCCAAGTCATGGTCCCATTTGGCACCAACAACATAAGTAGGAAGAGAGATGGGGATTTAAGGCAGAAATTCAGGAAGCTAGGGTGGAAGCTTAGAGCTAGAACAAACAGAGTTGTTATCTCTAGTTTGTTGCCTGTGCCACATGCTAGTGAGGTGAGGAATAGGGAGAGAGAGGAGTTGAACACTTGGCTACAAGGATGGTGCAGGAGGGAGGGTTTTGGATCCCTGGATAATTGGGCCTCTTTCTGGGGTAGGTGGGACCTCTACAAACAGGATGGACTTCATCTGAACCAGAGAGGTACCAATATTCTGGGAGGGATGCTTGCTAATGCTCTTTGGGTGGATTTAAACATTCACCAGGGGGATGGAAACCTAAACTGTAGTTCCAGTATATGGGAGGTAGTGAGTAGTGAAGTCAGAATTAAGATTTCAAGATCACAAGAAGGCACCGACAAGCAAGAAGTTAGTCTGAAGTGTGTCAACTTCAACACCAGGAGCATCCTGGAATAAGGTAGGTGAACAAGCTGCATGGGTTGGTACCTGGGATTTCAATGTTGTGGCCATTTCAGAAATATAGATAGAGCAGAGACTGGAATGGTTATTGCAGGTTCCAGGATTTAGATGTTTCAGTATGAACAGAGAAAACAGTAAAAGAGGAGGTGGTGTGGCATTGTTAGTCAAGGAGTACCCGGTTGCAG
This sequence comes from Chiloscyllium plagiosum, assembly GCF_004010195.1. Lineage (NCBI taxonomy): Eukaryota > Metazoa > Chordata > Chondrichthyes > Orectolobiformes > Hemiscylliidae > Chiloscyllium > Chiloscyllium plagiosum. Next base: position 38,062,834 of record NC_057719.1, read on the forward strand.
AAAGGATGTTTGAGGACCCGTCTACTGAGGTAGTATGGGCTGAGATTAGAAACAGGATAGGAGAGGTTACCCTGTTGAAAGTTTTCTGAAGGTCGCCAAATAGTTCCAGAGATGTAGAGGATAGGATAGCAAAGATGATCCTCAATAGGAGCAAGACTGACAGGGTAGTTGTGATGGGGGACTTTAACGTTCCAAATATTGACTGGGAATACTTTAGGAGAAAGTGAGGACTGCAGATGCTGGAGATCAGAGCTGAAAAATGTGTTGCTGGAAAAGTGCAGCAGGTCAGGCATCATCCGAGGAGCAGGAGAATTGACGTTTCGGACATAAGCCCTTCTTCAGGAATTCCAAAACGTCGATTCTCCTGCTCCTCGGATGCTGCCTGACCTGCTGTGCTTTTCCAGCTGGGAATACTTTAGTTCAAATAGTTTAGATGGGTCAGTTTTTGTCCAACGTGTGCAGGAGGGTTTTCTGACACAGTATGTAGACAGGCCAACAAGGGGCGATGCCACATTAGGAGTGGTACTGGGATGAACCCGGCGAGATGTTAGATTTGGAGGGAGGTGAGCACTTTGGTTTTGGTGACCACAATTCAGTTATTTTACTTTAGTGATGGAAAGGGATAGGTATATACCAAAAGGCAAAAGTTATAGCTGGCGAAATGCAATTACGATGCGGTTAGGCAAGATTTAGGATGCATTGGATGGGAAAGGAACCTGCAGGGCACAATTAAAATGTGGAGTTTATTCAAGGACCAGCTATTGCAGGTCCTTGATAAATATGTACCGGTAAGGCAGGGAGGAAGTTGTTGAGCGCGGGAGCTGTGGTTTACTAAGGAAGTTGAATCTCTTGTCAAGAAGAAGAAGAAGGCTTATGTTAGGATGAGATGTGATGGCTCAGTTAGAGCATTTGAGAATTACAAGTTAGTCAGGAAAGACCTAAAGAGAGAGCTAAGAAGAGCCAGGAGGGGACATGAGAAGTCATTGGCAGATAGGATCAAGGAAAACCCTAAGGCTTTCAATAGGTATTTCAGGAATATTTATCACAAGTGTCCTTGACTGCCAGGGCACTCAGAGAAAATGACTTATCAAAGAACACTTCATATTAACTAACGCTTCTGATTGTGGAGGTTTGCATTATTGAGGAAAGCACTGTCCGTCTGAAAGGGTTTAAAATTCAAGTACTACCTACCATCTCCTAAACGTGCGAGAGAGTATCATGAAGTGTGTCATTTGAACTCACCTCAAATGACAATGATCATATCCCTTATTTTTCTTATTTGGTTTCCACCACAGGACAAACATCTTGAGTTGCCACCATAAGCTGAGAGGGACTCTTGCTCATCCCCGAAGAAGGCAGAGCCCTCACATCTTTCTTCATCTTCACATCCCTGCTCCACATCAGATACATGCGCCTCAGTTGGTGGTTATGTATGAAGCACCTCAAAGCTTCCACACAATGTGAACATATCAGAGACACAAGACCAACTGTCAGACACATGATATCATGCAGGCTGCTAGTAATCATGTGTTGCAGTGTTGGAAGTGATCTAGATGCTGAGCCCCAGTCTGATGATGAGTCCCTGGAGTTGTTCATGATGAATACTACTGGACATTTTGTGGGAGGAATGTGAAGATGTGGCAGAGATTCCAAAGAACTTATGTACGCTGGCAGGAATGGTGCAGAAATCCATGCAAGCTATGGGTGCTGCCATCACCCACTCTGGACAAGGCATGACTTCCTCCATTCAGAGAACTACATGGAAGGCCAAACCTAGGAATTCAAAAATTGGAAATTAGTTATGTGCTCTAAACTGCAACGTCTTGTTTCAAAGTTCTGAGTTCAAGGCAAGAGATGGCTGAGGAATGTGGAGACTTGTCACAGTTTTATTTTCACAAAAAAGCAGACGAGTATTAAATAGACCTCAGGATGACGGATCAGCAGCTGCTGCAACCAGCAAAGGACACCTCTGAGGCGCTTTCTGTGGCTTCTCTGCCTCTCTGCCATTGACACATGGTGATTATTAAGCCTCATGCAGGAGATCTCCATTATGCAAGATCCCTGATAGTCTCAGGCAACCACAGGAGGCACAACAAGATTATCACAGACAATGGGACAACTCATTGTACCTCCATCCATGGGTTTAGTGCTGATGTTATCAGCCATCTCTTAAGAGAGTAACCTTTGTCCTGCATCAGCAACTATCTAAAGTTTGTGCCCACTGAATATTCCTGGCACCTGGCAGTGCCTCAGTACATAGGGATTATGGCTGCTGCCTGAACAGTGTGCACAGACCTGCATTGTCTGTTGTTGCATACCAGCTGTGTGTGAGAGGAATGATATTCCTTCCAGTCTGTGAATCCCCAGCAGGCAAGAAGGTTCTTTAATGGCCACATGAGTTCAGACTATTATGCCTTTGGAAACTGGTAATACTGTCATAGCCTTTGGCTCTTTCAGTTTAATTGGCATTGTTGTCTGTAAATAAAATACATTCATGGGTTCCAAGCACCACCTTGAAGCAGAGAAGCATAGCCAGCTGTGAGATCTCACATAGGTCTGCAGATGAGACCGAGAAAGACCCAACCACTAGTGAAAAGATCCAGAATCTTCAAGACCTCAGGCATCAGGTGCTTACTTCCCCAGTTGGATGTGATAGTGGGAGCTAACATGTGCTGTGGTTGTACCCCTGAACAGTCAGAGTCTTTAGAGGCATTGGTGCTCTGCCTGAGTTAGTTGAATGTATTGGTGTGACAGTCCCTTCTCTGGAGGTTCTTGCTCAACATCAGGTAAGCCAGCTGGTTGGACTACAAGGTACTCCTTTCTTTGGTCAGCTTCCCTACCCCTCCACCTTCTCCTTCCCATAGAATGGAGTGTTCCCATTCAGTGCAGTGTGCTCATCACAAATGCTACAGTGTATAATTTTCTTTATAGGATTGCCTGGCTGTTCCTTTGTCATCAGGAAATGGCTTAATTTTTAATTTTAAATGAGCAGGAAAAGAAATGAAAGCACAATACCAAATTCTGGTCAAGTCATAGTCACAGAAATATACAGCATGGAAATAGATGATTCGGTCCAACTTGTCCACGCCGACCAGATACCCTAACCTAATCTAGTCCCATTTGCCAGCACTTGGCCATATCCCTCTAAATCCTGCATATTCATACACCCATCCAGATACTTTTTAAATGCTGTAATTGTACCAGCTTCCACTACTTCCTCTGGCAGTACATTCCATACACACACCATCCTCTACATGAAAAAGTTGCCCCTTAGGTCATTTTAAATTTTTCCCCTCTCACCCTAAACCCAAGCCCTCTAGTTCTTGACTCCTCTACCCAGGGAAAAGACCTTGTCTATGTATCCTATCCATGACCCTCATGATTTTATAAATCTCTGTAAGGTCACCCCTCAGCCTCTGACGCTTCAGGGAGAACAGCCCCAGCCTATTCAGCCTCTCCCTGTAGCTCAAATTCTCCAACCCTGGGAACATCCTTGTAAATCTTTTCTGAACCCTTTCAAGTTTCACATCCTTCAGCCACTGTCTGACTTGAAGCCATTATACCCACCTTTCTAGCACTTCCTGTTAAAAACCTATGTCTTATTGAATGTGTTTCCTGTACAAACACCACATTTTGACAAGGGCAGAGTATTGTTCTGCTCAGTTAACTTGTTAACAAGCTCAATAGTCCTTCATTTTTATTTAAATGGATACTGACCTCTGTATTATGGGATACTGTTCACAATGTGACATCATCCTACTGGATTTTACACACATGGGACAGCAGCAATCTTGATCTCAGAATATAAAATTCACCCTGAAATTTTGAATCCTGCAACCTAGTCCCACCTGAGACTGGAATCTTGTGGAGATGGTGGAGGGCCCTGGGTAGCACCAAATCATCTCTTTTTCCGGAAGTCCCGCTGCATCTTGTTCCACACAAGCACTTGACGACCTTTCCCCAGGAGACATTAAATGGCCATTTAAGGGCCTCAACATAAATAGCAAGTCTGGATGAGTGTGCATGGGCCTTCTTACCACATGCTTAATCGGAGTGGAACAAGAGTCACCAGCCCACATCCAAACACCCGAATGAATATCCCTCCCTTCACCTCCCTCTCTGGGCAGGGTGGGAGTGGGGCATAAGTTTCCTTTATATAGTTAACAGAAATAATTAAGAATTGCCCTTATGCCAACTTAGTACCTGCCTTCCACCTAGTGTCATGGACACTGAACCTTATTGGATGGGGCATGGCAGAGTAACAAAATACCTCAGTTCAGAGACATACCATTAGTTCTGGTTGCCTTGGAAACTGAAACTCATTAAAGTAATGTGTGCCTGGTTTGAAACACTTTCACAATATCTCACACAAAAAATAATTTTGATACAAATAGACAAAGATACTAATGCAGTGGGAATTGTAGGTCAACTAGTTATATTTTAACACCAGACAAGATGCTTGTAAGAGTTCAATTTCTATTAAATAAAGGAAGGGGCCAAAACAGATGAAACTCTTTAAAATTTAAGGAATAGACAACCAAAGTGCCTTGTTGATGATAACTAGATCTGGAAAACCTGAAAAGTAAGTGGAACAATGATCAAGAAATACTGGAAGCTTTGACCTGGAATGACGAGAGACATTAATCTCCACTGGTGAGCTTTGATTATCATGGAACTATGCTTGTAATGTTTCTTAATGATTTAACGTATAACACTGTGTAAAGATGTTCTGTAAAACATTTCCATTGTGCTAGTTACAGGAAATGAAAATTACCATTTTCTTTAGTTTGGTGTATCAGTTGCCTGTTAATTAATGTTGGATCTGTTTGTTTCAGTTTATTTGTTGCAGTAAAAGTCTTAAAATATGAAATCAGGTCCTTTGGATCTTCCTGTCAAACAGTAGATAATTCTCTTTTCAAAAGTTATCAGTCTCTATGGGGATGGTAACACTACCTTTCAGATCCTATGAGTTTTGAACCAGTAACTGGCCCTTCCATTGAAGACGCTGGTGGAAGACTTCAATAGCTGTGGGCCTCCAAGACCCAACTGTAGACGTTTAGCACCTTGGTGTAGACCAAATAATTCCGGTCCAGCTGGCTATGTGACACCAGTAAGTGCTGTATAAGTTAATTGTTCTGAAAGGTTAATGTTAGAGACTGCTTTAAGCCTCCAACCAATCTGATGTCATACAAGTTTGTGCATAAGACAAAGTATTTGAGAATCTTGAAGAGGATAGGCCTGTCATCCTCATAATTTTATTAACAATGCCTATCTTACTAATGTAATTTGTATCTGATTACTATCATGTAATAAACTACATTGTGTCTTTTCTTGGAGTAGGAGAATCGATGTTTTGGGCATAACCCTTCATCAGGAATGAGTGGGCATTCTCGGATGCTGCCTGACCTGCTGTGCTTTTCCAGCATCACACTCTCGACTCTGATCTCCAGCACCTATACTCCTCACTTTCTCCAAGAGACTCTTCTTGTCAAAATTTAGTTGTTGGCAATAAACGACCGCAGCTGCAAGCTGCCAGAAGTTGAATCCCAAAATCAAATGTGACAATAGGCAGAATGAACGGTGGGGACAGTGAGCATGCAGTCTTCGTGAGAGAACAGCAGGTGTCTGTCAGATGGAGCTGAAGGTTGGTCTTCTGGGAATGTGCCTCTACTTTCATTACTCCAGGTGAGAAATGTCTGCAAAATCTGTCTCGAGCATTCTAAACATTCTGGTCAGCACATGTGCTGTCATAATGTATCAGAAATCCAAAGTACTATGTGCTGTGAAGGTCAGTCTAAGAACAATCCAACAGTCACCCCTACATTGCAGGTACGATCTCTATCTTGCTCTGAGTACTAGATGCCAATTAGCTAACAAGCCAGTCAAAAGGAAATAGGGACAACAGCAGACTCTCTCTCTCGAAATGCAGCCAACCAACCACTGTCAAAATGAAACAAGACAGAGTATAGGAGTTGAAAAATCATGTTGAGGTTGTATAAGACATTGGTGAGGCCTCTTCTGGAATATTGTGTCCAGTTCTGGTTGCCCAGTTATAGAAAGGATATTTTTAGGCTGGAGATGGCTCAGAAGATATTTACCAGGATTTTGCCGGGTATGGAAAGTCTGTGTTATAAGGAAAGGCTGGATAAGCTGTGATTTTTTTCACTGGGACATAGAAGATTGAGAAGGGACCTGATTGAGGTTTATACAATAACGAGGGGTATAGAGTTAACGGTAGGTGTCTTTTCCTAGGATGGAGAATTTCAAGACTAGAGGGCACATTTTTAAAGTGAGAGGAGAGGCATGAGAGACAACCTTTTTACACAGAGGGTGGATCGTGTGTGGAATGGACACCTTGAGGAAACGGTGAATGAGGTTTAAAACGTTTAAAAGACATTTGGATAAGTACATGAATAGGAAAGGTTTGGAGGGATATGGGCCAGGAACAATCAGGTGGGACAAGTTAGTTTGGGATTATGTTCAGCATGGACTGTTTGGACCATAGGGTCTGTTTCTGTGTGTGATGTGTGACTTTATGGCTCTAAGACAATTTTAACTAACTTGCGCAGCCAAAATTCCAAAATTGATTGTTCAATTAACAATTTTCCACTAGCCACTCTTTAGTAATGGCCCCGAGATACTGATCCAAATTATTTCATAACATTTATCTATTTTTGTGGTCACTTATTCTTTCTAATCTGCACACATGTATGTTGGGTTATTATTTCTTTTTGCATTTTATAACTAATAAACTCAATCTTTTGTTAACTCATTAGATTGGCTCCTTTTAAAACATAAATTCACTTGGTCTACCTACCTCTGCTGGTATTTTATCAGTGGGAGGGTGTGTGCAAAGACAGACAAAGCTGTCAGGTAAATGCTGGTGGCTTGGACAAGAGTTTGGAGAGGAGGTTCTTACTGTTTGGTGACTCAGTATCTAACAAAGGGCCTTGACCAGCTGATTGGGGCCCCTTTCCCTGTCTGACTGGCCCTGGAAAGGCTGCCCCACTTACCTTCCAATCCGTCATTGCCATGGCACCTTGTTGGAGAATGGCTAGAGTCCCAGCAGTGACCATTGCTGTCAGTGGACTGGAGAGCTGCTGATCATCTAACTGGCTGGAAGCTCTTGGAAGCAGGACATCATTCACATGAGGACAGAAGTCATGACATCAGACAATCAGTGCCCTGATGACCCTTAAATCTAATTGCGGGGCATTAGCTGGTGAGGCTGTTTCACCACCAGCCTTTAAGCCAATTCTTCTTGTACAATCCAGTCCATTTCTTTCTTGATCATTTTGAATTGAACTACCTTACTGTGTGTTATTGGACTTTAAACATTAACTTTTATGTAACTTCCTGATTTCTATTTATGGGTGAATACGGAGCTCATAGTTCTTTATCTGCCATTCATCTGTGTTCAGGCATTTTGTTTTAATAAAGGGAATAACTTAGCTGTTTTCCTCTCTTGCTAGAGTTCTTAAGTTGTACTGCTATAAGAAATGAATTGTGGGAGAATATAATTAATTACAATACAGTGAGTGAAAACTTTAAGTAATTGCTGCCTTTTTTGGGGGCTTTGTGAGTGCCGTTGGATTCCAAATTAGAGTCTGTGGTGCACCAAAAGAATCTTGTGGGAAAATCATGCCAGATGTTATATTGGTGAAGCTGTTAATGTATGTAGTCCAACTGCCAAAAATATGTGGAGTAGGCAGAACATCTCATTAAACAGCATTCACCAGAAAACCTGTGATACCGTTTTGGATTGCAACATTCCAACTAATGCCCTATCCCAGTGTCACATTGAATGCATTAAGCTGCAGGAAGAAACCTCCCACCCACCAAATTACCCCTATTTAAATGGATTGACACCATTTACAAGTTTGTTATTGGTTGATTTCTTCTGTCTGTTTTTTAAACCTATAAGTGCCTGCTGCTCTCTGTAGTTGTTTTAAGTTGTAAAAGCCTACAGGGAGTGATGTGACAGGTGGGAGAAAGTAAGGACTGCAGATGACTGAAGATCAGGGTTGAGAGTGTGGTGCTGGAAAATCATAGCAGGTCAAGAAGCAGGAGAATCAAATTTCGGGCATAAGGATAGGGTCTCAAGGAGTTCTTACTGATTTAAAGCTTCTGCATCAACTCGTTTCTTCCAAACATGGTTACTTAAATAAGGCTTTTGTTTGGAACTCCACCTGTTTTGGAGAGTGTACAGATGTCATATAGAGCTGGACCATCTCTTAGAAGAAAGAAAAGGAAGAGAGAAAGGCCTCTTAGCAGGAGGCCATAATTGGCCAGCTTGTTCAGGGAACAGTGCTCCTCCCTGAATCTCTATGAGGGTCAAAGTTTGAGATGAGTGCTCTTCATAAAGGAAGTCCTCACTGGAACCTGCCATCTGCTGCCACAAATGTGACCTCAAAGCAAGAAAAGGGCTACATTGCCAGTGGTTGTGCCGGTGACTATAGAAATAAACGTTTGTCTATCTGTCTCCTTCCAGGCCGGGCTTCAAGACATTTGCAACAGTTTGTCATCCAATGAGGCTCAGTACTCCAGTGTTTCCAATTGTTTTTCTGTTATGACTCCATTTTAATGTTACCCCGTTGGTGTGACTGCAGAGTGAAAATTGGGGTGGGGGGAAGGCCAGGGAGCTTTTGAATGTGATGAGGCTCAAACAGCAGTGATATAAGCACACAAAAAGAACTATGGTCATTGACAGGCTCTGTTGGTGCCAGTCATGGGCCTCACAGCTCAATAATTTGAGTCATGTCCACAGGAAATAAAATTCCACACATTTAAAGGCGAAAGTGGGTACTGCAGATGCTGGAGATCAGAGTCTAGATTAGAGTAGTGCTGGAAAAGCACAGCAGGTCAGGCAGCATCCGAGGAGAAGGAAAATCGATGCTTCGGGCAAAAGCCCTTCATCAGGAATCATTTCTGATTTTCCTGCTCCTCGGATGCTGCCTGATCTGCTGTGCTTTTCCAGCACTAATCGAGACTGCACACATTTAAACTCAATCCTAGGACTGTCAAATTTGACTCTTTGTTTCACAGCTGCTATTGCTGCCTCCGAGCTCGCAACCCCAATTGTGAGCCCACTGAGGGTTGCAACCCACTGTTTGCCAACCCTGCTCTTCTCAATGGGAAGCCAATTACATTTTGTTCTCACTTGCCAGAGAGAAACGGAATCACAAAAACACAGCATGTAAATTGCAAGATTATCCATCATGCAGGGTGCCATTGACTGCATGAGCATCACTTTACAGGCACCACAAATCAACTCTGCCCTATACCACAATCTATATCCACTCCCTCAACTTCCAGCTGGTCTGTATAAAAAGGCATAAAATTATACAGCTCAGTGCTCAGGATCCTGAAAGCAATCAAGATGTCATCACTCTGTTGGAGTCTGTTGTGGCAACTCCATTTGAATAACTATTTGAGTAACCACAGCAATTACAGTATGGCAATTGGATGACATGACATGCTGAAGTCATGACTCCTGATTCTGATGCTTATGCATCACCAATGTATAGAATAACTATACATTGACTTGGGATCAAGTAGATCATTAGTGTGTTTTCGCAGCATGAGCCAGTCTAGAGGAGCTTTGCAGTACTTAGCTGAACGGATGTCAAAATTCATGTTGGTCTTCAGTGATCTGTACAAATTCACCATTGTGAGGGTCAGGCCTCACTGCCACACATAAGGTGAGCAGCCAAGGAGTAGCAACAGGGTTGAGAGACAGGGGCACATGTGGAATCCTGGGTTTCTGAAAGCCGAAAGGCATAAAGGTCAGAAAATGGTGTGGGAAGATGACGGAAAATAAGGGACACAAGTGGTCATCGTCTCCAGCATATAAGTTGAAAATGGTATAGGTTGGAAGGGAGCTTGAATGTGAGAAGTAAGATTAGGTCTAAGGAGAATGTGGTATTTGCAGATTTAAACCCCTCCACTGACCTAGTAATGGATATCCTAATGATGGCCAACATGTTTCCTCCAAGGGCTAAGAACATGCAGTCATACCTGTCCCTCTCTCGCTAGCTCCTGCTGCCTCTGGTAGTGCACCATGTTTTCCTGAAAGAGAGGGAAAAGTGTTTGTGAGCATTGTATAATCTGTTTGGCTGTTGTGGCTGTCATACTTGAATAGTGAGTTCACACAATGAGATGTGAGTTTAAGGCTTGTAAGTGTTGCTAAGTGCATAAGGGTTTTGCGGCTGGGGGGGGGGTGCAGCTGGCAGTGAAACCAAATTATGTCAGACGTTTGTTTTGAATGATAGAGATTGCAGAAAGTGGATGATCAGGTTGTGGGAGAATTGAATAGTGCCTGAGATGAATGATGCATTTGGTAGGATATAATACTTGAAGACAATTCACTAAACTTGACCACTTGCTTGAAGTCTTTGAACTTCCTGTGTCACTACATCCACGTCTTAAGGGCTTGACTCCTGAGAGTTGACCAGCTTGGCGATCTGTTCCAACTGAGCATGTTTCTGGAAGTTCTCCACTGGATACATGTCATCTCTCATTATTTTTACCTCCAACACCAGGCTTTCAATGCAGCAGCCAAAGACTATAGAACCTCCTATTCCCCAGATTGAACCATATTCCCTAGGTCACTTAGTGCAGGCCTCCTGCATCTGCTTCAGCCACAATATTTCTGACCGTTAAGAAATGCAGATTTGTTTTAAGTGCTGTCAGCCACTCAGAATTTTGGCAGCACCCATCAGTTGATTACCAATCAATATTTGTTGTATAATATTCATTCCTGGAAAGTCATAGATTCATGGAGTCAAACAGCAAGGAAACAGACCTTTCGATCCAACCAGTTCATGCCAACCATATTGCAAAACTAAACCAGTTCCACCTGCCTGCTCTTGGCCCATATCCCTCCAAACCTTTCTTATTCATGTACTTATCTACATGTTTTTTAAATGTTGTAACTATACCCACATCCATCACTTCCTCTGCAAGTTCATTCCATATACAAACCACTCTCTGTGTAAAAAAATTGGCCCCATGTTTTTTTTTAATCTTTCTCCTCTCACCTTAAAAGTATGCCCTCCAGACTTGAAATCCCCCACCCTAGGGAAAAGACACCTGCCATTCACCTTATCTATACCCTTTATGATTTTATAAACTTCTATAAGGTCATCCCTCAACTTCCTACGCTCCAGTGAAACAAGTCCCAGCCTATGCAGCTTCTCTTTATAATTCAAATGCTCCATTCCCAGCAACATCCTGGTAAATCTTTCTGAACACTGTCCAGCTTAATAATATCCTTCCTATAACTAGGTGACCAAAGCTGGATATAATACCCCAGAAGAGGCCTTACCAACATCCTGTACAACCTCAACACTACATCCCAACTCCTACACTCAAAGGTCTGGGCAATGAAGGCAAGCATGCTAAATGCCTTCTTAACCACCCTATCTATCTGTGATGCAAACTTCAAAGAATTATGTACCTAAACCCTGTTCTACAACAATGCTCAGGCCCTATTTTTAATTGTGTAAGTCTTGTCTTTGTTTTACCAAAATGCAATACCTCTTATTTGTCCAAATTAAACGCATTTGCCACTATTCAGCTCATTGATCCAATTAATCAAAATCTCTTTATAATTGTGGATACTCTTCTTCACTGTCCACTATACCACCAATCTTGGTGTCATCTGCAAACTTACTAACCATGCTTTCTATATTGTCATCTAAATCATTCATATAAATGACAAACAAAAGTGTAGCCAGCATCAATCCCTGTGGAACACCACTGGTCACAGTCCTCCAGTCTGACAAATAGCCCTCCATCATCACTCTCTGTCTCCTGCTGTTGAGACAATTTTGTATCCAACTGGCAAGTTCTCCCTGAATCCTATGTAATCTAACTTTACTAATTAGTCTACCATGTGGAAGCTTGTCAAAGGTTTTACAAAAGTCCAAGTAAGCAATGTTCACCACTCTGCCTTCATCAATCTTCTTGGTTACTTCCTCAAAAAACTCAATAAAGTTTGTTAGACACAATTTCCCTTGCACAAAACCATATTGACTATCCCTAATCATTCCTTGCCTCTCCAAATGTATTTGAAACCTACCTGTCAGGATCAACTTCAACAACGTACCCACCACCAGTCTTCTTCTTACATCCCTTCTTAAACAAAGGCAGGTAACCACTTTCAGTCATTCGGCACCTCACCCATATTTGTAGATGATACAAGTATTTCTGCAAGGAGGTGGGTGGCACTGCTATGTAACCCCTAATATTTTCCAAAATTCCATGCATGGCAGTGACATTTTCAAATGCCAATAGGTCTGAGTGGATGTCTATGTGGAGGCACAGCCTCAAGGGAATGTTTGTTATTGCCCATTCCTAGTTGCCCCTGAGAAGGCCTTTTTGAACTCCTGCAGTCCATTTAGCGTAGGTAGATGCAGAACAGTGTTATATTCTGTAAGTTCAACCAGATCCCCCCCTCATCTTTCTACACTTCTTCAAGTATAGCGCCAGAGTCCTCAAGCATTCCTCATATGTAAAGCCTTTCATTCCTAAGATCATTTTTGTATACCTCCTCTGGACTCACTCCAGAGCCAATACATCCTTCCTGAGGTGAGGGGCTCAAAATTGCTCACAATATTGAAAATGTGGTCTGACCAGAGCCTTATAAAGCCTCAGAAGTACATCCCTGCTTTTATATTCTAGTTCTTTTGAGATTGTATTTGCCTTCCTCCTGATTCAACCTGCAAGTTTACCTTAAAACGACTGACCTCATCTTCATTTATGCCAGGTATGTCTCCAAATGGCAGAGAACTTCCTCCCTGATCACACTGACTTTAGTTTTGCCAAGGTTCCTTGATGTCATACTTGATTAAAGATGGCTTTGACATCAATGACAGTTATTCTCAGCTTGTCTCTAGAATTCAGCTATTTTGTCCATGTTTGATTCAGGGTTCTAATAACATCAGAAACTGAGTAACCCTGATGCATACTAAGTGTTAGTGGACAGGTTATAGCAAAGCAGCTGCTGCTTTATAACACTGTTGATTACACCTTCCATCACTTTACTGATGTTCGAGAGTGGACTGATGGGGTGGATCTGGAAAAGCACAGCAGGTCAGGCAGCAACCGAGGAGCAGGAGAATTGATGCTTTGGGCAAAAGCCCATCATCAGAAATGCCCGGAAACTCCTGATGAAGGGCTTTTGCCTGTAACGTCGATTCTCCTGCTCCTTGGATGCTGCCTGATCTGCTGTGCTTTTCCAGCACTACAATCTCAACTCTAATCTCCAGTATCTCTAGTCCTCACGTTCACCCTGATGGGGGGGATTTGTCCTGCTTTTTTAGTGTACAGGGCATACCTGGGCAAATTTCCAAATTGTTGGATAGGTGTCAGCATTGCTGATGTACTGGAACAGCTTGACTAGGTAGGAAGGTCTAGAACACAAATCTTCCTCACTAGTTTGGCTGAAGGAAGTCGAGATGGATCATCTATTCTGTACTTATGGCTGAAGGTTGTTGCAAATGCTTCAACATTATCTTTTGCACTGATATGTTGGGCTCTTTCACCACTAAGGATGGGGATATTTGTGGAGCCTCCTTCTCCAGGGAGTTGTTTAATTGTTCACTATCATTCATAACTGGATATGGCAGTTCTACCAAGCTTGAATCTGATCCATTGGTTATGGGATTGCTGAGCTATATTCCTTGCTGTTCATACTGTTTGGTACAAAAGTGATCCGATTTTGTCGGTTCACTGGGGTGACAACTCATTTTTAGATATTGCTAGTGCTGATTGTGAAAAGCCTTTCTGCACTCTTCAATGAATCAGTGTTGATCCCCGGATTTATGGTAATGGTAGAGTGGGGAATATGCTAGGCCGTGCAGATACAGATTGTGTTGGAATATCGCAGCCCACAGCTCCTCATGAATCTGCTGGTATGTGTCTTCAAACTTTTGGATCTTCTGCCTGATGGAAGTGGGTGGAAGAGAGTATATCTGGGGTAGATGTGATGTTTGATTATATTATCTGCTTTCTTGAAACAGTGGGAAGAATAGATGGAGTCAATGGAAGGATGGTTGGTTTTGGTGATGGATGGGGTTGTGTTCACAACTGTCTATAGTTTCTTGTGGTCTTCGGCAGAGCAGTTGCCATACAGGCTGTGACGCATCTGGATGGGATGCTTTCTATGGTGCATTTATGAAATTTGGTAAGAGTCATTGTGGGCATGCCAAATTTTCTTAGCCTTCTCAGGAAATAGAGGCATTGGTGTACTGTCTTGACGGTAGCATCAATGTTGGTAATGTCACACAACACGATTGAGGGTATTCTCAGTGTGAAGATGGAACTTTGTCTCCACGATGACTGTAAGGTGTTACGGACAATTGCATCTGGGACAGGGAGACTTGTAAGGATGAAATCAAGTATGATTTTTCCTTCGTGTTGGTTCCCTGACCACCTGCTACAGACCCAGTCCACCCTCTTCATCAGTGCTGAGTCATGCTTGGTGGTAGACTTCGAAGTCACCCACCCAGAGTATGATCTGGGCCCTTGTGACCAATAGTGCTTCTTCCAAGTGTTGTTCCACATGGAGGATTACTGATTCATCAACCAAGGGATGGCTATTATGAATGTAATCAGCAGGAGGTTTTCTTCTCTGTGTTTGACCTGATGCCGTGAGACTTCATGGCAGCCAGAGTCCAGGTTGAGGACTCTCAGGGAGAAAGTGAGGTCTGCAGATGCTGGAGATCAAAGTTGAAACTTTATTGCTGGAACAGCACAGCAGGTCAGGCAGCATCCAGGGAACAGGAGATTCGACGTTTCGGGCACAGGCCCTTCTTCAGGAATGGCCCTTCTTTGATTCCTGAAGAAGGGCCTGTGCCCGAAACGTCGAATCTCCTGTTCCCTGGATGCTGCCTGACCTGCTGTGCTGTTCCAGCAATAAAGTTTCAACTGAGGACTCTCAGTGCAACTCCCTTCCAAGTGTACACCATTGTCTGCCATCCCTGCTAGGTCTATGCTGCCGATGGGACAGGACTTACCCAGGGATGTTAGTGATGTTGTCTGAGTCATTGTGTTTACAGTATCCCTCTGAGTATTATATTGTCAGATGATTGCTAGAATAGTCTGTGAAATAGATTATCCAATTTTTGCAGTTTTCCCCAAATATTAGAAAGGATGACTATGCAGATTAATAAGGCTGAGTTTACCAATCTCATTTCTAATACTTTAGCCAAAGCCAGCTGGTCTATCTGGTTTCATTCTCTTTTTCTTTTCTAACAGTTGTATAACTGAATGGTTTGCTAGACCATTTCAAAAAGCACTTAAGAATCAACAACATAGAATCGTAGAATCCCTACAGCGCACAATTTGGCCCATCAAGTATGCACCGACCCTCCGAAAAGCATCCCACCCAGACTCAGCCCTCCCACCATATCTCCATAAACCTAGCATTTGCCATGGCTAATTCACCTATACCGCACGTCCCTAGACACTATGGGACAATTTAGCAAATTTTTAAAATTACAATCAACATTGATTTCATGATCATCCTTATACCTTTGGTTCAATTCTTTAATGAATTTAAATTCCATCACCTACAATGGGGAATCTAGATGGGGATCTCCAGAAAGTTGCTTGGGTTACCAGCACACTATTGTCTCCCCTTAGTCAGACTCTAAAAACATTGAAATGTCCAGGCAGCATGAAATTGGCAAACTGCCAGCACCACAATCAGCAGCACTGGTCAGTTGCTCATCAAATCCCTATGCCTGTTCTCAGAAGCTATCAAATTTAACCCCCAGTGATTGTAAAGGATAAGATTTTAACCTGAGGTCAATGGATACATTGTTGGAATGAAATATGGACTATAAAACTTTGAGATTTCAAAACACAAAATCATATTTCATGAACTGTACAAGAATGTCCCCATATTAAATTAAGTTTATTTGAATAACTGAATCTTGCTGTTAATGGTATGTAGTCTTACAAAACATTAATGTAGTTCTGGTTCATTTCCTATTCTAATATTGTAAAAGTTGATTGGAGTTTAACCATTACAAAATTATGTTCAATAATGTACTTTTATTGTCAATCATTGCACATCTTTCCATTTGTTCATACATGGTAAAGTTTTTAATCAGACTCAATGGGCCAATTGACCTTTATCTACACAGTGGTAAAAACAATGACTGCAGATGCTGGAAACCAGATTCTGGATTAGTGGTGCTGGAAAAGCACAGCAATTCAGGCAGCATCCGAGGACAGGCAAAATCGACGTTTCGGGCAAAAACGTCGATTTTGCCTGTCCTCGGATGCTGCCTGAATTGCTGTCCTTTATCTACACAGTAACAATTCTGTAATTCTGTGAACTGGGGCAAAGCCAAAAGTTTATATGTAATAATTTCATGTCTAGAGAGACCACACGCTTAAAGTATTTATCCAATCTCAATCTTCATATCTTAAAATGGGTATTGATTTATTAAGTGTAGAGAGGAAAAACATTGACAAGAGGCAAATTTAGATCAATTATCAGAGCTGAGATTATTTTGTTTCAGAAATAAATGTGTACTTGGATAATAGGTAAAGTTCAGTGACTTCAACTTCAGGAACAAAATTGTTATAATAAAAACATTAGTAAAAATGCATAAAATAAATATGATCTCGATATAAGGGAGGATAGAGAAACTATGGGTCAAAATGTGACAGTTAGAATTAAACAGTGAAATCAGATAGAATGGTTTCAACAAAGTGTAATACATACAGGGAAGAGATCACCAGAGAAGACTAAGTAACAGGTAACAAATCGTTAAGACAACTTATTCTGAAGAATAATTGACTGAAAAGTTTTAGTTAAGACAAACTAAAAAGTTAGGCTGTTGATCCAACTGGTCTTCTCTAACATCACCGATGTTGTCTCCACTGATTTAATTGCAGTCATTGATTGTTTTAAAATTTAATGTATCAGCTTTTAGGTTATTCTATTTTAATCAAATCAATATTCACTTTTGAATTGTGAAATAGAATAATCTGAGTATTAGAATACTAATTAGAGTAATCCTGAAGTATCTTCATATTTGACTTATCCATTTCAGAATCATTCATTTCTATCCTTTGTATCAAGGTCTGCTTGGAGATATGCTAGTCTAAATTAGATACCACAAAACATTGAACAAAGAATAATTGATACAATATTCTTTACCTTATTTGTGAATCTCAGGTGCTCATGGTTAATTATAATAAATGGTATATATTTTAGTTGCATTTGATAAAACAGGCTGGAAATGGTCACAGTGCCATCTCTGAAATAAGTAAGTATAACAAATTGGATGGTGCAAGTGTGACAATGGCACTATTGCAATTGTTACCGGTTACATTTCCTTTTAAACTACCACATGATATTGATTAAAATGTTACTTAAGTATTACAGTGCTATCAAAAAATTAATAAATTGGGACAACAGAACAAATGGGTAATTTGAAAAAAAATGTAATTTGACCAATGTACAGACCAAATCAACATTCACTTTTGTCTTGCTAAATAGAGTAATCTTTGTTCCTGAAGGTGTTATGTCTGAATGCAGTCTAAGAAATAAGGTAAATGAGCTTGTGGTGCAGATCGAAATTGGCAGGTATGACGTGGTGGACATCACGGAGACATGGCTGCAAGGAATCAGGATTGGGAGCTGAATATCCAGGGGTATACATCCTATGGAAAAGATAGGCAGGTGGGCAGAGGGGGTAGGGTTGCCTTATTAGTAAGACATGAAATTAAATCAACAGTAAGAAATGATGTATGGTCGTATGGTGTAGAATCTGTGTGGGTGGAATTGAGGAACCGCAAAGGTAAAAAAATACGTAGTTGGAGATATATTCAGGCCTCAAAACAGTAGTCAGGAGCTGGGGGGCAAAATATATCAGGAGATAGAAAAGGTGTGTAAGAAAGACAAACTTACAATGATCTTGGGGGATTTCAAAATGCAAGTGGACCGGCAAAATCAGGTTGGTAATGGACTGCAAGAAAAGGAATTTGGGGAATGTCTACAAGATGGCTTTTAGATTAGATTAGATTAGATTACTTACAGTGTGGAAACAGGCCCTTCGGCCCAACAAGTCCACACCGACCCGCCGAAGCGCAACCCACCCATACCCCTACATTTACCCCTTACCTAACACTACGGGCAATTTAGCATGGCCAATTCACCTGACCTGCACATCTTTGGACTGTGGGAGGAAACCAGAGCACCTGGAGGAAATCCACGCAGACACGGGGAGAACGTGCAAACTCCACACAGTCAGTCGCCTGAGGCGGGAATTGAACCCGGGTCTCTGGCGCTGTGAGGCAGCAGTGCTAACCACTGTGCCACCGTGCCGCCCACCGTGCAGCTTGTGGTGGAGTCCACTAGGGAACAGGCAATACTAGATTTAGTGTTGTGCAATGAGGCAGACTTGATAAATGAGCTTAAGGTGAAGGAACCCTGAGGAGGCAGTGATCGTAATATGATTAAATTTACCTTGCAATTTGAGAGGAAGAAGATGGAATCAGAGGTAACGATATTACAGCTGAATAAAGATAACTACAAAGGTATGAGGGAGGAGCTGGGCAGAATTGACTGGGAAAGCAGCCTAGCAGGAAAAACAGTGGAAAAGCAATGGCAGAGGTTTCTGGGTGTGATTCAGGAGATACAGCAAAAATTCATCCCTAGAAAAAAATGGCACGGTAAAGGGAGGATAAGGTAATCATGGCTGACTAGGGAAGTCAAGGATAGCATAAAAGCAAAATAGAAAGCACTTAATGTGGTGAGGGCAGTGGGGAAGCTTACAAAAACCAACAGAGGGCAACAAAAAATGAAATAAGAAGGGAGAAGATTAAATAGGAGGTTAAGCTAGCCAGTAATATAAAGGAAGACAATAAGAGTTTATTTAGATATGTAAAAGAGCAAAAGAGAGGCAAAAATGGAAATTGGACCACAGGAAGATGATGCTGGAGAGATGGTAGATGGAAACAAGGAAATGGCTGAGGAACTGAATAATTACTTTGCATCAGTCTTCACAGTGGAAGACAAGTAATATCCCAAAAATTCAAGAGAGGGGGGCAGAGTTGAGTGTGGTGGTCATCACCAAGGAGAAGGTGTTAAATAAAAACTGAATGGCTTGAAGGTGGATAAATCCACCAGGTGGACCAGGTGGACTACACCCCAGAGTTTTAAAGGAGATAGCTGAAGAGATAATGGAGGTGTTAGTGATGATCTTTCAGGAATCGCTAGAGTCAGGGAGAGTCCTAGAGGACTGAAAAATCACCAGTGTGACACCCCTGTTTAAGGAGGGAGTAAGGCAAGAGATGGAAAGTTACAGGCCGATTAGCCTAACCTTGGTTGTGGGTAAGAGTTTGGAGTCCATTGTACAGGATGAGGTTTCTGAATACTCGGAGGTGTATGGTAAAATAGGGCAAAGTCAGCATGGTTTCATCAAGGGGAAGTCATGCCTGACAAATCTGCGAGAATTCTTTGAGGAGGTAGTGAACAGGTTAGACCAAGGCGAGGCAATGGATGTTATCTACATGGACTTCAAGAACGCCTTTGACAAGGTGCTGCTCAGGAGGTTGCTGAGTGAGATAAGGGCCCATGGTGTTAGAGGCAAGGATAGAAGCTTGGCTGTCTGGCAGAAAGCAGAGAGTGGGGATAAAAAGGTCTTTCTCAGGATGGCAGCCGGTGACAAGTGGTGCTCCGCAAAGGTCAGTGTTGGGACCACAACATTTCACTTTATACATTAATGATCTAGATGAAGGAACTGAGGGCATTCTGGCTATGTTGCAGACGATACAAAGATAAGGGCCAGGTAGTATTGAAGAGTCAGGGAGGCTGCAGAAGGATTTGGACTGGTTAGGAGAGTAGGAAAAGATGTGGCAGATGGAGTACAACATGGGAAAGTGAGGTCATGTACTTTGGACTATTTTCTAAATGGGGAGAAAATTCAGAAGTCTGAAATGCAAGAGACATGGGAATTAGTCTAGGATTCTTTCAAGGTAAACTTGCGGGTTAAGTCAGTAGTTAGGAAGGTAAATGCAATTTTGGCATTTATTTTGAGAGGACTTGAATATAAAAGCAATGATGTACTTCTGCAGCTCTATAAGGCTCTGGTCAGACCACATTTAGAGTATAGCAGTTTTGGGCCCCATATCTCAGGAAGGATGTACTGGCCCTGCAGCGTGTTCAGAGGAGGTTCATGAAAACGGTCACAGGAATGAAAAGTTTAACATATAAGGACTTTTGAGGGCTCTGGGTGTATACTCCATGGAGTTTAGAAAGATGAGTGGGGATCTAATTGAAACTTACAGAATACTGGATAGCCTGTACAGAGTAGATGTTGGGAAGATGTTTCTATTGGTAGGAGAGACTAGGACCTGAGGGAAGACCTTTTAGAATGGAGATAAGGAGAAACTTCTTCAGCCAGAGAGTAGTGAATCTATGGAATTCACTGTCACAGAATGCTGTGAAGGCCAGGTCATTGAGTATATTTAAGATGGAAATAGATAGGCTCTTGCTTGTCAAGCAGATCAAGGGTTACAGGTCGAAAGTGGGAGAAAGGGGTTAAGAAACTTATCACTGTGATTGAATGGTGGAGCAGACTTGATGGGCTGAATGGCCTAATTTCTGCTCCTATGTCTTCTGGTATTATGATCAAATGTAGCTTTCTCATGATGGTTAAACGTTAAGGGATTACTGGATCAGGACTCACAGACTCATAGATTTAATTCAGTCAATGTTCATATAACATACATTCTACACTTATTTTACATAATACCTTAAATTTACATGTGACATTTAGTTTATATTGTTCTTACTAACTAAACATCAAAATGAAGAAATATGAGGATTTGATTGAAGCAGAGGAGATCATCTGTAGCACAGATTGAAAAACAAGGAGATGCAGAACTGAGATGTGACAGTGCTGTAGCTGGTGGGAAGTTGTAATCACAACAGGTTTGCAGAGCAAAAGAATAATACTGTGGATGGTGGAAATCTAAAATAAAAACAAAAACAAAACAGAAATACTCAACAGGTCAAGTAGCACACATGGAAAGAAACATAATTCATGTTTCAGGTCAATGGCCTTTCACCAGAATGGAAGAAGAATAGAAATGGAAGACTTTTAAGCCAGTAGAAAGGGATCAGAGTGAGAAGAATAAAGGGAAGGAAGAACTATGATTTTTAATCTCTTCTGCCCTTTATTCAATAAAATAGAAGCAAAAGAAAGTGGTAATAGGTATGGTAAAGAAGCAAGAATTTTGCTCAGGTGAGGCAGCAATCGATGTATAATTGTCTTCTGAATACAACATAAAGAAACAGAGAAATAAGTCCACAAAAGAAAATGAAATCACAGTAAGTTGGAGGCAAAGATTATGAACTAAAGTTGTTGAACTCAGTAATGTCTTCAGATGGCAAGATGAAAGATGAGGTACTGTCCTCAAGCTTGCATTAAACTTCGTTGGAACATTGTAAAGGACAACGGCAGAAAGGTTAGAGTTGGAGAATTCAAATGGAAAGCAGAGGTGACCCTGGGTCATGCCAGTGAACTGATTGGAAGTGATCCACAAAGTGGTCACAAGTATGTGTTTGGTTTCCCAATTTAGAGGATACACTTAACTAAATTAAAAGAAGTACAAGTGAACCATTGTTTCACGTGGAAGAGATGCTTTGAGCTTTGGTGCAAGAATGGACAGGTGTTACATCCTCTGTGCCTGCATGAGCAGGTATTGTAAAAAATATATTCACTACAAACCTATGGACTCTCAGAACTACCTTGACCACACTTCCTCACATGCTGTTCCCTGAAAGGATTCCAATCCATTTTCTTAGTTTTGCCATTTCTGTTGCATCTGGTCTGATGGTGCAACATTTGATGGTGTACCTTATTTCCTCAACCAACAGTTGCCACCCCATATGGTTGACAGGGCCTTCCATCATGTTTCACCTGTTTCATACACTTCTGCTCTCACCTCCTTCTTTCAAGATTAATAACAGGATAACCCACCATCCTCATCTTTTGCCCCACCATCCTTATCTTCCACCCCACCATCCTCTCCAATTTTTGCCATCTCCAGAGTGATACTATCAACAAATACATTTTCCAATACCTCTCATTTCAGCATTCCCAAGGGATCATTCCCTCTGCAAAATTCCTGGTTCACTCTTCAACAGAGCTTCCTTTTTCTTACTCTTTCATCATGACTGATGAAAAATCGACATATCAGTTCATTAACACAAATTCTCTCTGCCTGAGCTGCAGCTCTTTTGAATTTTTATTCAAGTTTACGTTGCAGTTTCTATGAAGAATAGAGATATCAGAATCTATAATGGGAAAAGCTAACCCAAGAGTGTTACAAAAACAGAACACTTGTATCAGGATGTAATACTTTTACTTCAGTGATGACATACCATGTACTTTTTGTCAGTTCAATAATTATGCTTCTCTAGATTCTTTCCAATAGCATATCAATTTTCCTTGTATCTCTGCATTCCTGCATTTTTTTAAATATGAGAGTCTAGGTCATTGAAGTAAAATATAAATACAATTTTGTGAAACAGCCTTGGGAACTCCAATATTAACACTGAAGATCTAGTTTATGGAAATTTAGTTTTTGTGGGTGACAAAAGAAAAAGAGATTCCCATCTACTATTGAAGATATTGTGTATTGTATGGGAAAAGGAATGTTAAAAACAAATATGATTTCTATATTTCAAAGAATGTACCAAATAGAGTGTGGCAGAAAGGAGTTCTAGCAAAACTGGAGTCAATGAGAATCAGAGGGGTAATTCTCTGCTGGTTAGAATCATTCATGGAGTAAAGGAAGATGGTTGTGGTGGTTAGAAGTCAGTCATCTCATTTCCAGGACATCCCTGCAGGGGTTCCATAGAATAGTGTCCTTAGCTCAACCATCTTCAGCTACTGTATCAACATTCTTCCCTTGAATATAAGGTTGAAAGCAGGGATGTTCACTGATAACTGCACAATGTTCAGCACCATTCACAATTCCTCAGATACTGAAACAGTCCATGGTTTAAATGCAACAAGACCTGCACAATATCCAGGCTTCGGCTGACAAGTGGCAAGTAACATTTGTGCCACACAAGTGGCAGGCAATGACCATCTCTATCAAGCGAGAATCTAACTATTGCCCCCTTAATATTTAATGGTATCACCATCATGAATCCCCCAATATTAACATCCTGAAGGTTACTATTGACCAGAACCTGAACTGGATTGTTGTATTAGTACTGTGGCTACAAGAGCAGGATAGAAGATAGGAATCCTGCAGAAAGTTACTTCCAAGCCACAAATCAGGAATATGATGGAATACTCCTCATTTGCCATGTGGAGTCCAGCTCCAGCGACGCTCAAGAAGCTTGACATCATCCAGGACAAAGTAGTGCACTTGATTGGCATCATACCCACAAAACACTTACATTCTCCAACATCAACATTCAGCTGCAGTAATTTCTAGTACCTACAACATGCACTGCAGAAATTCACCAAGGCTCTTTAGAAAGCAGCTTCCAAAATCACGAGCACTACCATCTAGAAGTACAAAGACAGCAGTTACGTGGGAACACCACCATCTGTAAGTTCCCCTCCAAGTCATATGTCATCCTTCCTTGAAAATATTCCGCCATTCCTTCACTGTTGTTGGAACTCCCTCTCTACTGACATTATGGGTATACCTGTGTCAAATGGACTGCAGCAGTTCAAAAAGGCATTTCATCACCACCTTTTCAAGGGTAACCAGGGATAGGTACTGTCGTGATTGGAACCAGCTGGATCTTGTTGACTAGAGTCTAGAGTCATAGAGATGTACAGCATGGAAACAGACCCTTCAGTCCAACCCGTCCATGCCGACCAGATATCCCAACCCAATCTAACAGCCCCTTGATTGGGGCTGTTAACCTGGGCCAATTGGGAAAGCCGATATTGACCAACATAACCAGGAGATTTAGAGTTTCCTCAATTCAGGGGACTGACTTTGAGCTAGCTTGCCACAACTAATGTTCTGTGCGCAAGTAAATAAAGGCCGACTTAATGACAGGATACTGGTCTCTGTGCAGTTATGTCGATTGTAAATGCTGGCCCAGCCAGTGACACCCACATCCTGTGACTGAACAAAAGAACTCATGTTGATCTGGTTGTATAAGGACTACTATCAATATCTCTCAATCAACAAATTAGCTGCCAAGTGAATATATCATAACAATGTTGGATAAAAGATCAACATCTTATGATATTAAAAGTTTTAATAGATATTTTCAATTTTTTTTGGATCTGTCAAATATTTTCTTTAAAAGAGTGTACGTACATTCCAACTGGTGGCTCACTTTGTGGACATCACTTTCAGCACATGGACTACTTTCACGACAAGATAACAGATTGCTGTTGTTATTCAAAATTTAATCGTAGGCATTGTCTTCATTTGACGTTTTGATTTTAACTTCTCTATTTCACAATAGTTGGACACATCAGGTTAAATTTAATATATATGTAAGGTATTTTCAGACATATATAAGCAAGAGCAGCCAAATCAAATTCAGCGTTCAAAAGGATTTACTGATGCATCACGAGGCTTTCCAGGAAACGATCCCGATATGGTTTTTCTTTGCCACACTCAACAACAGTATACTGCATCTCCAGCGTACATGAAACACTCTTTAATTACTTCCTCCATTGCAAGCAACTGGATGATGCTGGTGAACAGCCTCATGGCGAACTGAGGCTTTTTGAACTTTCCCAACAGAAAGTATTAAATACCCATATAACCCTTGTAGGTTTCAACCGTCAGACATCCAATGTTGCAACATTCAAATCTATGCCAAACTATTAGGAGTTTCTAGTGGATGTGATGTAACCAAATATTTGCATTGCAATATTAAAACCATCATGCATTGCGTGTTTTAACAAAGGAATGGAAATGATAGACATATATAAATATTTAATCCAGTATTTATTAGATTTTTTTGTTAAATTTACTCATAGTCAATACTAGGTGTTAAATGAAGTATCGCTGTACCCGATCAGGACCCCTAAAATCACTGTCAATCTTGCAGCATTCGTGGAGCTTGTGCGTACATTGAGGTTCTTGTTAATACCTTTGACTTCCTAGAGGTAGAGCAGTCAAATAATAATTTATTGTATAAGCAGCTTAAATAATGACCAAACACTGAACTTTAAGCCATTTGTAAAACATTTCAGGACTACGTGTTCATCTTTTGGAAGACGACGAATATTTCAGTTCAACAAACTCACAGTGTGTAGAATTATTTTATCTGCACCTTAACTGTTAATTATAGAGGAAGAATTGAATGAAACTTCGCATTTCTTTTTTAAATAAAGACAATTCCTCTATCCAGCAAGCTGGGGTTTCCTCAGCCCTCCGCAAAAGTAAATAGTTCTTAAAGTTTGATCAAATATTCTCCGCCAAAGGCCTATATCATAGGTTATTAACATTATACAGTTCATTTTTTATAAAAAGTAAAGATCTTCAATTCCTCTCCGAGCGGTTGCAGTATAAAAAAGTACGGCAAGAGAATTAAAAAGTAGATGTGCAGAGCAGTATGTGTCCGTGGGTGGCGGAGTGATCGGGAACCACGTCCAGAAGTGAGTGCGTCGCTCAACCAAACCTGGCGACGGGCGGAGCAAACGGCCACCTTTAATGGACGGGTGATTTGACCAATGAGCGTGAGGGTAGCGGGGGCCGCGTGGAGTTACCGGCCAATAGAGAGTGTGCGAAGGAGGGGCGGGAGCATCAGGTTCGGGTGTGCGGTTGGAGTGAGAGGAAAAGCGCAGAGAGCGGCGCCGGCGGCTGGCGTCCCTTAGACAGACAGACACAGAGAGAGAGAGTGAGTGAGAGCGCGCGCACCGCGGGGACTAACAGGAGTAGTAGCCTCACTCGCAGTCTCAGACGCTGACACTCACTCTGAGACATAGACAGCCTGGGGACCAAACTTCAACACTACCAAAGTCGCTCCGTCTCACTCTCTGCGCGCGCGCGCACACACAAAAAACAAGGGGCACCGAGAGGAGCAACAATGCCGACCATGATCGAGAAAGGGCCCGAGGTTTCGGGTAAGAGGAGAGGCAGGAATGGGGCGAAAAGTTTTCCAGCAGCTGCTGCGGCGGCGGCGGCGGCGGCACCACCAGCGGTAGCACCGGCTGTGGCGGCGACCAACGGCAACAACTCGTGGGAAGAGGCGAGCAGCGGCTCCGAGGACGAGCACGGTAACTGGCAATAGCCTAGAACTGACTTTCTCTTTTTTTGTTTAAAGAGATATCCATCGATCGCGTCTTTTTAAAATAAAAACATATTTAAGTGATCGGTTTGTTGATGGGAGAATAAACTACTTGTTACAGGTGGAGGAATGCGAGTGGGCTCCCAATATCAGGCGGTTGTCCCTGACTACGACCCTGGTGAGTTATTTGAATTCTGTTTGTGTCGAGATAGCCTAAAACTGTGGCGTTCATTCTCACCATCTCACTCTTCTCTCCTGCCCGCCACCCCACATAATACTTATTTAAGGGGTTACATTCGTTAGGGGGTCAACGAAGGAGAAGGGGGGTGAGGGGAATTTCATTCTGAGCCGTCGTGAGAAGAGTTAATAAAACAGTCACAAAAGTATAGGACATTAATTATAATAAAATGAGGGCAGATGAATACCTCTTACCACCACCCCCCCCGCCCTGCTGTTCGTTTTGAGAATAGCAGCGTGTGCTGCAGGCGTGCTTTGACTTAAATCATCATTTCCTACCCCACCCTGAATAAAATTGAAATCTTGCATCGATATTCTTCGTGCGATCAAAAGTTATTAATGGCAAAAAATAAGCTGCAGGTCCGGGATTGCATGTTGCTAACTATTTCATGGGATTTATTCAACTCCTTTCTCCTCGTTTCGGATGTGCTTACTTTCACATTCACTATGAATGAACACGGCAAAAGATTTTTTTGCACAAATTGGAGCTTGCTATTAGAGCTTCTCTGATTTCTTTTTTCACCAAATAGTTAAGATTGTGTCGTTTTAGCTTAAATCGACAACGCGATTTGAAAAGTAAAAGTGTATTTTGAAGTCTGCATTATTTACCTTTGGGCGCATGTGCGAGAAAGGGCTCCGAGAGCGATGCGAAAGGTGTAGTGTAATGCATGTGTTTGAATATAATTAAAAGTTGGATAGTTAGCACCTTTTCCTTTTGTTGCGAGTAAGCATTTGATAAGTGCAGTGTAGAAAACCCACTTTCTGAAAGTTATTGAAAACAAATTTTAGAAACGATATTTTAATGTTAATATTGTAACTGACTTCGTTATTCAATGATACTGTTTGTATGCATTTAGAAGAATAGTATTTATTACAGACTACAAGTCTTTCGAATGTGTTTGGATTTTGTAAACTATGCTACTTTAGTGGGGCTTTTTTGACTTTTTTAATGAGTTTTTGTCATTTTGTTCACCATTGTTATGGCGAGGTTTAGGCTGATATCAAAGAAAATAAACTTTAAAACAAAAAACAATGTGGCTTAAAGTTGGTTAATGATCTTGAACAAAATTAGATTTTAGATTACTTAGTGTGGAAACAGGCCCTTCGGCCCAACAAGTCCACACCGACCCGCCGAAGCACAACCCACCCATACCCCTACATTTACCCCTTACCTAACACTACGGGCAATTTAGCATGGCCAATTCACCTGACCCTGCACATCTTTGGACTGTGGGAGGAAACCAGAGCACCCGGAGGAAACCCACGCAGACACGGGGAGAACGTGCAAACTCCACACAGTCAATCGCCTGAGGCGGGAATTGAACCCAGGTCTCTGGCACTGTGAGGCAGCAGTGCTAACCACTGTGCCACCGTGCTGCCCACCATTGAGTTTTCCCTGTTCAAGTTCTTCAGTTTCAGCCATGAAATTATTTATCAAAAAGGTGGGAATTGCAAGTTGGTGCAAGTTACATTAGATTCCCTACAGTGTGAAAACAGGCTATTTGGCCCAGCAAGTCCAACCTGACCCTTCAAAGAGTAACCCACCCAGACCCATTTCCCTCTGACTAATGCACCTAATATTATGGGCAATTTAGTGTGGCCAGTTCACCTGACCTGCACGTCTTTGGATTGTGGGAGGAAACCGGCACACCCGGAGGAAGCCCACACAGATACTGGGAGAGCGTCCAAACTCTATACAGTCGCCTGAGGCGGGAATCGAACCCAGGCCTCTGACGCTGTGGGGCAGCAATGCTAACCAATGTGCTGCCCATAAGTGAAGAAAGGATGATAGGTGATCGGAATTGAGATAAAAAAAAATGTGTGAATGAGAGAAAGCAATGAATAGGCTGCTTACCCAGAAGAGCATTGGAATAGTTATGTTTCTCCTCTGAGATGATATGAATGATGTTCACTCTTAAATGGGATGAAGTAGGATAATCTGTGGAATTCACTCACCCAGAATGTGGTGAATATCAGGTCACTGAGTGAATTTGAGCATGTACAGATTTTTTATATTGTAATCGGTTGAAGGGTTATGGAAGATGGGCAGGAAAGTGGAGTGAAGGCCACTGAGATCAGCCATAATTGTACTGAATGGTGGTGCAGACTCAAGAGACTGAATTGTTTATTCTTGCTCCTAGTTTTGGAGATGTTGTGAGAGGTCTTTGTGATCAACTAGATATGGGTTGTGACTGAACAGATGCTAAGATTACAACCTATTTGGTTCAGTGTGAAATGATGCCTGAGGTAGAGGAATGGAATTGGTGTAAAGAAGTCATGGATTCATTTGCCGAGCCAGTGTGTTTTTTATGCATAAGTTTTGTTGCCTCACTAGGTGATATCAATGCGTCTTTGATAAGGTATTGGTGGTCTGTCCTGCCTGGTATTTATATCTATTTGTTGGTACTTCCAGTTCTGTATCTGAGAGTATGGTTAATGCGTTAATCCTTCAGGTATAGGATTTGGAAAGAGGAATAGGTGCAGGAATAGGCCCTTCAGCCTTTAGAACCTGTGCTGCCACTTGGTATGCTCATGGCTGATCATCCAAGCTATTCCTGCTTTCTCCGTACACTTTGAGCCTTTAGCATTCCTGTGTTTTTTTTCCATGACCAGCCCTGTTAGAATTTTATAGATTTGTGAGAGATTCCTTCTCATTCTTCTAATATAGTCCTAACCAAATCAATCTTTCTTCGTGTGTTAGCCCTGCCAACCCAGGAATCAGTCTGTTAAATCTTTGGTGCACTCCATCTATAGCCAGAACGATGTCCTTCCACAAAGGAAACCAAAACTGTGCACAGTACTCCAGATATTGTCTCGCCAAGGCCCAGTACAATTGCAGCAAGACATCCCTGCTCCTGTATTTGAAACCACATTCAGTTTTGTACTGAACTGCAATTACTGACATGAAGGAAAATTTATTCCTTTGGTGAGCTTTGATTTCATTTTCTCCCATGCAGTAACTGTCTTTTCCATATGTTACTGTTTGCTATGGCATAGTCACTGATGCTGATTCATTGTCCTTTTGAACATTGCCCATTGAGTGTCGAACATTGTTGCTTTTGATGTTTGAAGATTATATATCGGTGTCTGTTCAGGCATCACAGTTGGCTCCACTATTTGTCAATGCTTAATATTCAGATAGAAGTTTCCAGTTGGGATAACAAAACAATCAAATGTAATTTCTGTGCTCCCTAACAACTTACATTTATATAGCACAGACATTTCACAATGACAAAGTGATGAAAAAGCCTGGTCAGAGGTACTTTTAGTAGGAGAATGTAGCTTGATAGGTGGTTTCAAAGCATAGAGCTCAGGCAGCTGAAGGCAACAGTAGAGCAATTAGTCAGGGATGTGATGATGCTTGAGTGGCAATCCCTGTGTAGGGATTTAGAACTGAGGACGATAGACTCTATGCAATCTCTGTAATGAAGTTGTGGTTGCGCCAGCTAAAATCAGTTCATTCAGCTGTCCATTGTACTTAAGTCAGTTGTGGACTCTGTCTTTTATTGCTTAGTGCATAAGTTCTTTCAACTATTTCGATTGCCAACCTTAATTTTGATACAAGTGTATGATACAATTACTTTCTAGACTCAAGAAGTGTAATTTCCTAGGTTAAATGAATGAACGAGCCAAATAAAATGTGTAAAGTTCAAATGGCTTTGTATGGAATTTATTTTGCATTTAGTTTGAAGTTTTAAAAATTTAGTATAAAACATAGGATCTAATGCATTTGCATTTTTCAGGATTACATTATGGTATCTATGTAACTGTTTTTCCTTGCATATCATTTCAGGTTTTTTGAGATTAATTTTTTAAAATGATATTCTGACTGCCTTGGTTATATATTTAATAAATGATTCAAAGTAGTGTTCAGTGGATTTGCATAGTGAATATTTGGGGCATGTAGGAGCCAATAGATGCGGCGAGTCTCGATATTGCTTCATAGATGGTTGCAGTTGGAAAAAGCCTGAGTATTTTCTTCCAGGTTAAATGTGTTGGTGAGCAGAAACTTTCATGTAACAGTTCACACCACACTCTCTTTTTTGTGATGTTAGATATTTGATTCAATCAATATTCTATCTAACTTCAGAAAAAAACGCATTGAACTGTGCTTTAAAAGCCTTTTGCGAAAAGTTAATCATTAATAGAAGTCTGAGTGCATTGAGGGTCCAAACTTCAGATATTTCTTGGGAAGGGTGAGGGCCAGTTTGGGACTCTGTTCATTGCTGCTGATCTGTGAAAGAGAAGATTGACAGTTTAGCAGAGAATCTAAATTGATGCTTTTGTTTCTATTTTGTTGATTGTGTTCTAAGCCATGCATTCAAACGTACAGTTAGGACTAGATCTGCGATGAAGAGATGATTTTATTCTAAATGTATGACCAAATGCTTACATTTGGTCATATGTCTCCAAAGGTATTCAGATAATGGGAGGCAGAGGTGAAAGACGGAAATAGCAATTAGAATTGACTTCAGAAAGGGCTTTCTAAATGAAAATATCCTTGTGTCTGCTGTTTTAATTTTTGAGAGAATATTAAGAGTAATTATAATACTGCATGTAGTATGCCAAATTACTTTGTAAAGTGGAGCAAATGGTATAAGGGATGTAGGTTTTTAAGCCCTTAACTTTCAATAATTGGACTAAGAATTGATTGGTAACTAGTAATTTTAACTTACCACGGCAACATTTCTTTAAATACTACATTGAGTTTTGGAATAAAAAGTCTTAAGGTATTAGAAAATTTAGATATATCCATAAACTATTGATTTCTCTTTGTCTTGAGGCCAATATAGGTGCTGTAGAAAGAGTGCAGGAACATGAAACTGGGTTTAGTTCAGGAATTAAAGGTAAATGGGGAACAAAAATTTTCATTTTGCTTCAAAGGAGAAAATAAACATGGAGTGAAAGAAACAAAACACTGTTAGTGTCTTAATTTTCCAAGACTTGGTGACAAATTAAAAATAAGTTAAATAGTTTGTAGAAGTATATGAACTGGGTCATGGGATACAGTGGAAATAGGTACAAATGTCTGGCTGTCTTTGGATTGTATGAGCATTGTATTAAGACAGCTTTATTTTTGTGACCTATAATGCTGTAAAAAGCTTAGTACGTTTTGAAAAGATTTGTAGCTCAGGTTGAGGTTCTGGAAAACCTGTAAAAAGCTTGTTTGCAAACTCATTAATTGTACAGTTTATGGCAGAAGTGAAATTGTGGGGATGAATTTGGCTGGACGAACCAGCTTGATTGAAAAGAAAATGAGTTCTTGTATTTACTGTTGCCATTGTTTGATGTATGAAAATCAGTTTATATTCTAAAGTTCTGAACAGTAATTGCTGATGGCATTGTTGTAGTTCAGGATGTACAGTAATGTTTAGCTAGTGCTAACCCTCATGGTAGAAGTCACAAAGTCATGAGTTCAAGCTCATCACTTGTTACATGTATCACTGAAAGAGTTTTGAGTTGTTTGTTATGTAGGTGTGATGTTAAATTTTTAAAGCCCCATTTACCTATTTCTTTGCCCTATTTTTAAATGGAAATTTTTCTAAAATTCTGCAGATGTCTAGACCTATTCTTCTCTTATACCACAAGAAATAATTGACTGGTTATTTTTCATTACTGTTTGCGTGTTCTTTGCAGAAGTTGACTGCTTGCTTTGCCCATAAAACAGGATAAAGTTTAACTTTCAAACAATTTAACTTGGACCTCATGAAAGGCATGATATTAAAACAAGTTTGTTCTTTGTTTCTATAGTTTTGATGCTCAAGTTGTCTAGAGAGAAATGCAACCTTCTGATGCAAAATGGTCTGCTTAACACCAATGACTTATGGAATAAGCAAGGTTGAATATTTAGAATTTTAAAATTTTATAAGGTTTGAATTTGTTTCAAAATGTAGGATTTGCTATCGAATGGACTTCAATAATAGCAACTTTATGATACAACTTTTAGCATGATAAATTGTTTCACGGTACTTGAGTACTGTAAAATAAAATTAGACACTGACCCACATAGGCAATTTTTAAGGCTGCTAACAAAGGTTGTTCAAAAAGGGGAAGAAGGATTTGAAAGAGATGTTTTGAAAAATCTAAATGTTGTTTAATGGAACTGTTCTTATATCAGTGTACACAGGATGATACATTTAAGGGTATATGGGACAGAGTTCTGGATGAATTTTAGAGAAGATGGATTGTGAGAGGCCAGCTGTGAGTGTACTGGCCTGGTCAGGTGTAGGGGTAACAAAGGTATGGATAAAGATTTTAGTAGATGAGTGAAGGATTTAGTTGTTGTTTGGTGCAGAGATATAAATAGGCAATCTCGATTTGTGGACCAAGTATGTGATTAGACATTGTTGAGGTGAACAGTTTAGTTGGGAGCAGGGGAACAGAGATTGTCATTGGGTTCAGTTACGTCAATATTTAATTAAATGAAATTCCTACTTAGCTGTATTGGTTGTTGACCAAGTCGTCTGGTATTTTAGTGTATTGGAGGAATCGAGAAGTGGTGATGAGGTAGAGTGGGTGCCATCAGTGTGTATGTCAAAACTTGATATTGTTTTCATATGATGTCAATGGAGGCTAGCATTTGGCTGACTACTTGGAAGCCAGAAGTAAATCTTTGTTCTGCTGTTATTCCCAATGTAAGAGAAGCAATTTCAGGTGATATTCTGACTACAGTTGAATAAATAATGTATCTAGTGAATGCTGTCCCACCCATCTGGTGAATAGTGGAGAAATGTTGGTGGAGTTGGAAGTCAGCCACATCAAAGGCAGCAGGCAGAATAAACATTTATGGTAAACATTGTCCTCGTCACATAGTGTCTTGGAGAGCAGATTGTGTTGTGGCAAGGGTAGAAACTTGGTTGGGCTTGATGAACTATGAACTTCTGGGATTGATGGACATGGATCTGGAAGGTAAAAGCACACTTGAGGACTTTGGGTAGGAATGGGAACAGTAGTTTGTAAGATGACAACTTCAA
Organism: Chiloscyllium plagiosum; assembly: GCF_004010195.1. NCBI lineage: Eukaryota > Metazoa > Chordata > Chondrichthyes > Orectolobiformes > Hemiscylliidae > Chiloscyllium > Chiloscyllium plagiosum. Next base: position 38,096,299 of record NC_057719.1, read on the forward strand.
AGAATGTTTGAGGGGAGTGGCAATTGCAGTTTGTGAGAGCTGATCAGGACCTGAAGAGAAGACCATTAACAACAACAGATTACATGAGGGCTACATTTTTTTTGAGGCAGTAATGAGCAAGTTAGACAAAGGAGAGCCAGTGGATGTGATCTGTTTGGATCTCCAGAAGGCTTTTGACATTGTGCTACATGTGAAGCTGCTGAATAAGATAAGAACCAATGGTATTAAGGGCATGATTCTGGCATGGATAGAGGATTGGCTGAGATTCCCCCCCGACGTGGTCGACGATGCCCTCCACCACATCTCTTCCACTTCCCGATCCTCCGCCCTTGAACCCCGCCCCTCCAACCGCCACCAGGACAGAACCCCACTGGCCCTCACCTACCACCCCACTAACCCCCATGTACAGCGCATCATCCGCCGCCATTTCCGCCACCTCCAAACGGACCCCACCACCAAGGATATATTTCCCTCCCCTCCCCTACCAGCATTCCGTAAAGACCACTCCCTCCGTGACTCCCCCGTCAGA
>NC_057719.1:38097146-38103123 GCF_004010195.1 Chiloscyllium plagiosum
GTCTGACCTATCACCCTCACCTTGTCCTCTTTCCACCTATCACATTTCCGACGCCCCTCCCCCAAGTCCCTCCTCCCTATCTTTTATCTTAGCCTGCTGGACCAACTTTCCTCATTCCTGAAGAAGGGCTAATGCCCGAAACGTCGATTCTCCTGTTCCCTAGATGCTGCCTGACCTGCGCTTTTCCAGCAACACATTTCCATAATAGAATACAGAGTAGGGTAAAGGGATCTTTTTCAGATGGCAGCTGGTGACTAGTGAGGTTTGTAGGGTTGTTGTTGGGACTTCATTTTATATATTCACAAACTGGATGAAATAACTGAGGGGCATTGTTGCTAAGTTTACAGGTGGATGGAGTGACAGGTCGTGGTGAATAAGCAGGAAGGCTACAGAAAGACTTTGATCAGTTAGAAGGGTGGGCAAAGAAGTGACGGAATCTGATATGGGAAAGTGAGATGATTCACGTTTGTAGAAAGAATAGATGCATAGACTATTTTCTAAATGGGAAAGGTTTCGCACAAGAGGACTTGGGAGCCCTGGTTTAGGATCCTTTTAAGGTTAATGGGGTTAAAGTGGCAGTTAGGAAGGCAAATGTTAACATTTATTTTGATAATGCTAAAATACAAAAGCAGCCATGTATTGCTAAGTCTATATAAAGCTCTGGTCAGACCGCATTTGGAATATTGTGAGCAGTTTTGAGTCCATATCTAAGGAAGGATGTTTTGGCATTGGAGGGGGTCCAGAGGAGGTTTGGAAGAATAATCCCAGGTATGAAGAGCTTGTCAAATAAGCAGTTGAGGATTCTGGGTAAATATTTAGTAAGAGTTTAGAAAGATGGTGGAATCTCATTGAAACTACAGAATATTCGAGGGCCTGAGAGTGGACATGGAGAAGATGTTTCCACTAGAGAGACGAGGACCAAGGGAACAGCGCCAGGGTGAAGAGATGAGTAGGAATTTCTTCAGCCAGAGGGAGTTGAATCATAGAGTCATAGAAATGTACCATAAGGAAACAGACCCTTCAATCCAACTTGTCCATGCCGACTGGCTATCCCAACCCAATCTTGTAGTACCTGGCCCATATCCCTCCAAACCCTTCCTGTTCATATACTCATCCAGATGCCTTTTAAATGTTGCAATTGTAGTAGCCTCCATCACTTCCTCTGGCAGCTCATTCCATACACGTACCACTCTGTGTGAAAAAGTGGTCTTTTTTAATATCTTTTCCATCTCATCCTAAACCTATGCCCTCTAGTGGTGGACTCGCGCACCCCAGGGAAAAGACTTAATCTATTTATCTTATCCACGCCCCTCATGATTTTATAAACCTCTAAGGTCATCCCTCAGCCTCTGCTAGAATCCGTGGAATGTATTGCTCCAGAGAGGGACATATCAGCCATGATCAAATGGTGGGACAGACTCAATAGGTGGGAAAGCTTTGTTATGGAAATTGTGTAGTCAACATTGTAATTAGTGTTGAGATGATGGACGTGAGAGATAAGAGCCTAAAGGACCCCGATGGAAATGGCAGATATAACTGAGTGACTTCTGTAATTGATTTTAACCAATTCTGAAGAAGAGTCACAACAGACTGAACATCAACAGTTCCTCTGTCCACAGATGACGCCAAACCTGCCAAGTTTCTTTAGTATTCTGTTATTTTTGTTGTTTCGTTTACTTTGTTCAGTTAGTAATCTAGCAAAATGGGCACTGTATTCCAGTAAATAGTTTATTTTAATTTAGGCTTGTTTCTCCGGCTCTTTATCTGTTGGTACTATGATTATGTTCTTGTCTTTTTTGTGTGTTAAGGCCTTCTCTCTCTTTTGGTGTTGAGATTGTTTATTTTGCCTTTTCTTTGGTAAGGGTACAGTGCTTTGTCTGACTGCTTGCTCTGTCTCTTCAGTTAGTCCATTAGCTCTGAGTGTACATTCTAGTGCAGCTAGGAACTCCATAGTTGAGTCCCTTGGCTGGTCTGGCTTTTTCTGTGCCTGTAAGCTGCCTTTTGGAGAGGTTTCTTACCTAGATGTCTGTCGTGTTGTCTTGTCTGCTGTTGGTTAGCTTAGTCACCTTGTCTTGTGGTGCCGTTCTTTATCTGAATGTCATTCTGTTCTGTCCTATGGTGATGGTCTGTTCGATTGCTGCGGTCCACTTTAGGTTTGTTTTTGTCCCGCAAGGAAAAATAAATTATGATATCCCCTTGCTGCCTTGGTGATCCTGCTTTTGTCTAATCTGACTCATCTGAGTCAGACACTCTGTTCTGAGGCAAGCCAGTGATGTATTTGTTGAATGAAATTAGGAATCAAAATTTACAGGAGACATTAACAGAATTAAAGGCCACCAAACCCAGGAGACATTGTCGGTGGAGAGTTGTTTTTTGGACTGGAAACCTGTGACCAGCAGTGTTTCACCTCGATTATCTGAACGACACGAGAGCGGAGTATTTTGTTTGGATAATTGAATGCTGGATAACAGTCTAGCCAAGCATTGGGACTTTGCAATCTTATCCAGATAATCCAGGTTCCTCTGTATATAAACTATTTGGATGAGCGTTTAGAAGTTGTGGTTAGTAAGTTTGCAGATGACACCAAAATTGGTGGCATAGTGGATTTTGAAGAAAATTATCTAAGATTACAAAGGGATCTTTATCAATTTGGTCAATGGGCTGAGGAGTGGCAGATAGAATTTAATTTGGAAAGATGTGAGGTATTGCATTCTGGTAAAACAAACGAGGGCAGGACTTATACAATTATTGGTAGGATACTCGGTAATGTTGTAGAATGGAAAAACCTCATGGTTCAGATACATATATTGTTGAAATTTGTCAAGTAGACAGGGTGGTTAGGAAAGCATTTAGCATGCTTGCCTTCGTTGCTTAGGCCTTTGAGTGTAAGAGATGGGATGTCATGTACAGAATGTTAGTGAGTCCTCTTCTGTATGCAGTTCTGGTCACCCTGCTATAGGAAGGATACTATTAAATTGGAGAGGGTTAAGAAAAGTTTTACCAGGATTATATTGGGACTGGTAAGGAGGGGCTAAATAGGTCGGAGGTTGAAGGATGACCTTAGCGGTTTATAAAATCATGAGGGATGTAGATAAGCTGGATAGTAAGGGTCATTTCCCTAGGGTGGGTGAGTTCAAAACTAGGGAGCATATTTTTAAAGTAAGAGGGGAAAGATCTACAAAGGACATGTGGAGTGAGTAGAATGAACTGCTAGAGAAAGTGTTGGATGCAAGTACATTTTAAAAGACATTTGAATAGGAAAGGATATGGGTCAAACACAAACAATTAGTTTAGTTTGGAAATGTGGGCTAGTTGAACTGAAAGGTCTGTTTTCATGCTGCATGACTTCATTTTCTAGGTTCTAAAATGGTAGGTGCATCAGCGATTTTTTTTTTTATTTTCAGAATCTACAGCCTTTTGGAATAATGCTATGGAAGGCAGCAAATGTAGCTGCTGTTTTAAAATTGGGGCAAGAGCAAGTGGGGTCTATCCCAGTTAAGCTCAAATCCAAACAATCAGTGAATTGTTGAATTCTTTAAGGATATGGTGTTTGTATTTAAAAAGTCAAAATCATTTGTCAGAGATGAAAGGGAGGCAAGTGGTGCTTTATGAATTCATTAAAGTTTTATTTTTGAGGATGTCTGGCAGGGTGGCTGAAAGGGAAGCAGTGGATGTTGAATATTTACATTCTTGAAGGATATTCAGTAAGATAGCGTAATGCCAGGATGTTGCATAAAATGAAAGCTCCAGGATTAAGGGGGTGACATTAGCCTGGATAGAGGATTAATTGAAGAATATTAAACAATAGGAATACACTTGAGAATTTTCAGTTTGGCAGGCTGCTAATATCAAGTTACTGCAAGGATCCACGTTGGCCCCACATCTGTTCACAATTGACCTGGGATAGCAAGTAAGATATGAGTTTAATAATACTAAGTTAGGTGGGAAAGTAAGCCATTGAGGGGACAACGTCTGCAAATAGATACAGAATGGCAAAGTAGCACATTGAGTAGAATGTGAGGAACAAGAAGATCATTTTTTTTTTGATTATGTTGGTATTTAGAGGGACTTGGGTGTCCTTATCCACAAGAGTTAATGCAAATGAGTTAATGAGATAAATACTGCACATGCTGAAAATCTAAATGGAAACAGAAGATGCTGTAAGTGCTCAAAAGGTGTGGCACTATTTGTGGTGAAACCGTTAACATTTTGGGTCTGTGACCTTCCATGATGGCAAAGCAGAACGTTTAAATATACAGGTAGAAAAGCAACTCTGAAGTCAGTTGGTATTTTGGCCTTTTATTGTAAGTACACTGGAGTAGAAAAGCTAACAAATATTGCTGAAATTTACAAGGCCAGGAGTATGGAGTGCAGTTTTGATCCCTGACCCTAAGAGAGGATACTTTTAACCTGTGGGTGCTAGAAGATTCACTAGATACATTTCTGGACTGAAATGCTTTCCTTTTGAGGAGAAAGTGAGTATGAGGTTCACACATGTGAGATTGTGGGGATTTGATGGTTGATGCTGAGACAGTGTTTCCCTGGCTAGAAAATCAAGAACTAGGAGACAGTTACCATTTTAGTTTGATTGTCTTTATTTTTTTAATTGAAACCTAGCCTAATGAATTGAAGATGCTGTAAATGACACAATTAAATTGAGTATCTTCATAAACTGTGAATTAGATGATTGGCTCCCTATATTTTGAATTTCCTCCCTAAACTCTTTGTCTATCCTTTTTTAAAATGGTGTCATTAAAACCTACTTTATTTACATATTTTCAAGTCACTTTTTACAATATTTGGCTGTGTGCCTCTACTTAACTTCTGAGTACCACTTTGGGTCGTTTCTTTATACATATATCATAAACTTGTATGAAATAAGTGGCTTTTGCACCATATAATTAAGAGCATTCATAACCCTTGAAAATATTTTCCAACCAAATTTCTCTGTGTAATTCCTGAGCCCGTGTATTATTTAACTTTTCTATTATCTGCTTCTATTAGGAAGGTCTGTTCATGATAGGTCATCAATATGAGCTGTTAACTCTATTTCTCTCTCCACACCTTTCTGGCCTCTATTACTAATGGCACTTTCAGATTTCACATTTTGTTTTGTTATTCTATGTAATATAACATCATTGTCAAAAATCACACGACACCAGGTTGTAGTCCAACAGGCTTATTTGAAACCGCAAGCTTTTGGAGCTCCCTTGCCTTCACCTGGCAGCTAGTGAGAGAGAATACACCGGATGCAGAATTTATAGTAAAAGATCAAGGGTGATACACCTTAGTGAATGTATTGAACAAATCTAAATGGCTATTAAATCTTTAATCAGTTAGAATGGAGGTGCAGGTTTTGATTAATTAGCATTAAAATCCAAGAATTTCTTTCAAGTTACTGCCCCCAAGATAACTTCAGGTTTTATCAGAATAAAGATGACACCTCAGGTCAGATTATACATTTTAGGTGTGAGGTCATGTTTCAAGTCTGTTTGTATCTTAACCTGGAACCAGACAGGTGTTATTTCCAAAGTAGGAATTTGTAAAATGCCACATTGACTGTCTACAGATTTTTGAACAAAATATCTGAAAATGCACACTCACCCCATAGATTTATAGGTATGTGTGCGCGTGTGCACAAAGGTGTGTGCACATGTGTGTGAGAATGTACAGGGGAACCTTGATTATTCAAACGAGATGGGTGGGCACTATTTCATTTGGATAATCGATTATTTGGTTAATTGATTAAATGCCTTTCCGTGGGGCTCAGTCTTTAAAGTCTGCTCCCCATTCAGGAGACTGCAGTAGAACACAGCACGCGGGCTCCCACCCGCCGCACAAACTCCTTCCAACATCACCTGCCCCCCAATCCGTTCCAACACCACCCCTGGCCCCCCAAACACAAAGCGTGTGAGCTCCTGCCCCCAACACTGCCCCCACCGCACTGCCCATCCCAACCCTGCCCAATACCACCTCC
>NC_057719.1:38103135-38130829 GCF_004010195.1 Chiloscyllium plagiosum
ACCCAATACCACCCCCCCCCCCAAAAAAACCCAGTCCAAAACCGTCACCTGCCCCTTTACTCCATCCAACATTATCGCACCCCCTAACCGCACCCAACATCGCGCCTCCGTCTGCCCCGCCCCCTTTCCGGGGCAGCCAACTGTACACCGACAACAAGATTGCTGCTGCAGCAGCTGCCTTTGTGGGGTAAGTCTCCGAATAACGCGCATGCACACAATGTTTTGCTGCAACCTTTTGACAGGTTCCACGTTTGCCCTGTACAGGACAATGTTGAAGAGATTATCTGGGGAAGGGGGCGAGTTTAGGGTACACCCCTCCTGTAGAACTCCAGGGGAGGTCTGGGGAGAGAGGGCAGGAGGTCAGTTATTTGGAGACAGTGCCTGTTTAATCACTGTAAACAAAATACGCGATCACTGTTGGAAACACGTCTTTAATGTTTCTATCAGGACCAAGAGATCTCCTTCGAATAATCAGATTTTCAGATAATCGAGGTTCCTCTGTATAGTGTGGTGGTCCCACCTGTAGTGGGACATGAACCACAAACTTGGTTGTGGCTACCCTCGTGGGTAATGAACTCTGCATTGTTGCGTGTCCCAAAGTCTGCTTTGGAGGACATTTATTAAAAGATCTGAGGCCTAATGCTGACTTTGAAGTACTCCCCCACTAGGAGGAAGCAAGCATTGCATATTGGCAGACACTGACAATGGATGAACGGACACCACATAACAGTCACCAGGCAGGGATGTTTCCTCCTAGTGTGGGAGCACTTCAGCAGTCAAGGGCATTCAGCCTCTGATGTTTGGGTGAGCGCCTTGATTTGATAGCCATGTTTGGTACCCATGAGGACAGTCTCAACTGGGATCTTGGGTTCATGTCACACTACAGGTGACCCCACTACACTATACACTCTCATTCACACATTCCTACACATGGACGCATACTTTCTCACATAAACACACCTTGACATGGATCCTCTTTCATACACGCACTCTCACTCTCACTCTCACTTTCATATTTGTTTACTCCATCACACACACTCACTCCCTCCCAAGTGTGCGCCACACTCGTACTCTCTCCTGCACGTGCGCACACAAATCTATGGGTTAATTTGCATGTGTGGATCTGTATTTGTCGATACATTCTATTTTGTTTAAAAAGCACACAATCTGTTGACAGTCAGTGGCAATTTATAAATTCCTACTTTGGAAATAACACCTGCCTGGCTCCAGGGTGACGGTATTAGGCAAGACTTGAAACATGGCCTCACATCTAAAATGCATTGTCTGACCTGAGGTGTGTTCTTTCTTCTGATAAAACCTGGAGTCATCTTGCGGCAGGGGTTTACATCTTAATGAATGGAAACCTGCATTTCCATTCTAACTGATTAAAGACTTAATAGCCATCTAGGTTTGTTCAATACATTGGCATGGGCTGTATGACACTTTTGATCTTTTACTGAACTTCTATGTCCAATGCATTCTCTCTCAATATCTGCTTGAGTAAGCAGCAGAGCTCCATATACGCACCTCCCTCTGTGTGAAAAAGGGGCAACTTTTAAATTTTTCTTCACTCACTTTAAACCTATGCCCTCCACCCCCGTCTACCTGTGACTTCACTTTCAAGGAACTGTGAACCTACATTCCAAGGTGTCTCTTTTTTTTTTAACAGCAACACCTCCCAGGAACTTACTATTAAGTTTATTAATCCTGCCTTGATTTATCTTTTCAAAATGCATCATCTCACATTCATCTAAATTAAACTTTATCTGCCATTCTTTGGCCCATCTGATCAGGAACCCATTGTAATCTTCATTGTCCACCATACCTCCATAGAGTCATAGAGATGTACAGCATGGAAAAAGACCCTTCGGTCCAACCCATCCACACTGACCAGATATCCCAACCCAATCTAGTCCCACCTATTAGATTTGAAATAGTGATGGAAAAGGATAGACCAGATCTAAAAATTGAAGTTCTAAATTGGAGAAAGGCCAATTTTGACGGTATTAGGCAAGAACTTTCGAAAGCTGATTGAAGGCAGTTGTTTGAAGGTAAAGGGACAGCTGGAAAATGGGAAGCCTTCAGAAATGAGATAACGAGAATCCAGAGACCTCCAATTTTGGTGTCATCTGCTAACTTAATAACTCTTCCTCCTGTGTTCACATTCAAATCATTTATATAAATGAGAAAAGCAGTGGACCCAGCATTGACCCTTCAGGCACACCGCTGGTCACAGGTCTCAAGTCTGAAAAGCAACCCTCCACCACCACCCTCTGTCTTCTACCTTTTGAGCCAGTTCTGTATCCAAATGGCTGTTTCTCCCTGTGTTCCATGTGATCTAATCTTGCTAACCACTCTACCATGAGGAACCTTGTCAAATGCCTTACTGAAGTCCATATAGATCGCATCCACCATTCTGCCCTCATCAATCCTCTTCGTTCTTCAAAAAAACTCAATCAAGTTAGTGAGACACAATTTCCACACACAAAGCCATGTTGACTATCCCTAATCAATTGTTGCCTCTCCAAATATGTGTAAACTCTGTCAGGATTCGATCCAACAACTTGCCCACCACCGATGTCAGGCTAACTGGTCTATAATTCACTGGCTTTTCCTTACCACCTTTCTTAAATGTTAGCCAACCTCCAGTCTTCTGGCACCTCGCCTGTGGCTGTTGATACAATATCCCAGCAAGGGGTCCAATAATCACTTCCCTAGCTTCCTACAGCATTCTAGGATATACCTGATCCGGTCCTGGGGATTTATCAACCTTTTATGCAGTACCATCTCTTCTGTAATTTGGGCATTTTTGGGTCGTTATCTTTTTTTTTCCACATTCTCTATTTTCCATATGCTTTTGCACAGTAAACACTGATACAAAATACTTAGTTAGCATCTTCCCCCATCTCCTGTGGTTCCACAGATAGGTGGCCTTGCTGATCTTTAAGAGGACCTATTCTCTCCCCAGTTATCCTTTGTCCTTTATATATTTGTAAAAACCCTTTGGATTCTCCTTAACCCTATTTGCCAAAGCTATCTCACATCCCCTTTTTTGCCCTCCTGATTTCCCTCTTATGCACACTCCTGCCACCTTTTCACTTTTCGATGGAATCACTGATTTCTGCTGTCTTTAACATGGGATTCCTTCTTATTCTTGACCAAAACCTCAATTTCCCTAGTCATCCAGCATTCCCTTCACCCTAGAGGAACATACTGTCTCTTGACTGTCGTTGCCTTTTTTTTTAAGGCTTTTCATTTTCCAGCTGTCCCCAGTCAACTTTTGAAAGTTCTTTGTCTAATACTATCACAATTAGCCTTCCTCCAATTTGGAACTTTAACTTTTAGATCCAGTCTATCCTTTTTCATCACAATTATTAAAACTAATAGAATTATGGTCACTGGCCCCAATTTGCTCCCATATTGATACCTCAGTCACCTGCCTGCCATATTTCCCAACATTGGGTCCAGTTTTGCACCTTCTCTAAAGGTACATCCATGTATTGAATCAGAAAACCTTTTAGTGCACCTAACAAAAGAGCTAAGAGCAAAAGTAAGCTATCTCGCTCTTCGAGCCCACTCTGCTATTCAGTATGATCATGGCTGACCTTTCCTTGCCTCACTCCACTTACCTGCCCTTTCACCATAACCTTAATTCCTTTTCTATTCAAAAAAGTATCACTCTTAGCTTTAAACACATTTACTGAGGAAGCCTCAACTCCTTCATTGGGCAGGGGATGCACAGATTCTCAACCCTTTGAGTGAAGAAGTTCCTTCTCAATCCGGTCTTAAATCTGCTCCCCTAATTTTGAGGCTATGTCCTCTTGTTCTAGTTTCACCTGGCAGTGGAAGCTTCCACTCTCCTTGTATGTTATCTATTACCTTCATAATTTTATCTTGATATAAGATAGCCCTTCATTTTTCTAAATTCTAATGAATATAATCCCAGTCTACTCAGTCTTTCCTCGTAAGCCAATCCTCTCAACTCTGGAATCAATCTAGTGAATCTCCTCGGCACCCCCTCTAGTGCCAGTATATTTCTTTTCAAGTAAGGAGGCTAAAACTGCGTGCACTACTCCAGGTGTGGCCTCACCAGCACCCTGTAGAGCTGCAACATAACCTCCCCTGCTTTTAAACTCAGTCCCTTTAGCAATGACGGGCAATATTCCATTTGCCTTTTTAATTACCTGTTGTACCTGCAGATGGAACTTCTGCTATTCATGCACAAGGGCACCCAGGTCCCTCTGCACAGCAGCATGCTGTAATTTTTTACCATTCAAACAATAGACCTTTTTACTGTTATTCCTACGAAATAGATGACTTCATATTTATAAATATTGTACTCCATCTGCCAGACCTTTGGCCACTCACTTAAAGTAACTATGTCCCTCTGCAAAGTTTCACAGTCCTCTGCATGATATGTACATGTCATCCGCAAACTTTGACCCACTAGACTAGTGGTCCCCCAACTCCAAATCATCTATATGTAAATTGTGAATAATTGCAGTCCCAACACTGATCCCTGATGAACTTATCTTAATTTTGCTTTGGTTGATAGGGTTTTCCATTAATGTTTTTTTATCTGCACTAAAAGATTTACTGCCTTCAGGTGCTGTTTATGAATTTATGCTTTTGGTACGGACCTTCCCAGAGATTGGACACTATTTTGAAAGTATTTCACCTGGCTAATTTGAGTATCGTTTGTTATTATCCTGCTGGGAAATGATGTGTCAAAGGTGAATTTAATTATCTAAAAGCGATGTCAAGAGAAAATGGTTGAAGTGCTCTTGAGGCATAGTTCGAAAGAGTGACTCGTTTTGTATAGGTGTGGGTTTTCACAGTTGATGGTACCATCTAAATCTCGAAAGAAGTAGAAAAACTTTACGTCACACAGGGACTTGGTCAGCTGTTTTTTTTGTGTGAAGCAAGTATAGTGCTTATATATTGATTGGACTGGTAAGCCATGAGACCATGACTGCTGTAGAGATTCTCAAATAGCAGTTTGAAAATTAGTATGCTGTTTTTTTTTCAATACCTGGAATTAAAATGCTGGAAGCTGTGAAAATGGCATTGAGGTACTGAACTGTTGGAAAAATATAGCTGATTAACCAATATGTTTGGGAAAGAAAATCTGTCGTCCTTTCCTGTTATGGTGTACACGACTCCAATACCACACTTGAAAAACGAACTCTGAAGTGACCTAGCAAGTGACAGTATACTTAAGCTGCTTGGAGAACCAGAACGGCAAACTAATATCAGCCTCGCAAATGAGCCTTGACCCTTGTTAAAAATGAGTTCCAAATTTCCATGTATGGCTGAGGAACATTAGCTGAGGGTTTTTTCCTCTTGACCGTTCTGATATTGTATGAAATGCTTTCACATCTGTTAAGGTGAAGATTATTTTCTTAAACTATGGTATGTTTATGTACTTCTGTTGGATGGACTTTATTTCACTACTTCTGGGCATTTTTGAGGTCATTCTGCCAAAAGTCCTTCAATAGTGGAAAGGAAATCTAGGAGACTTTCTTCTGGTTTATAGCAAATAATGCTCACCAGAAGCTTGCCCAGTCCCATCACATTTGGGTTTGCTACTTTTAAATCTGCTTATTCCATTCGCAAATGATCCTGAAACGTATTGAACTTTCTATAGCATGTGATTTCCAAATTTCACATTGCTTCTGTTATCTGCTGCAAACATGTTTCAAGTCATCTTGGCTTAACTTTTCACTAGCCTGAAGTATGAGCAGAAAACATTTAAAGTCCTAGAAGTGGACAATGTCTCCAGAGTGAATGAGCAGTAAACTGTCAGGGATTCCAGAAATTATTCTGCAGTCCAAGCACTTTTGTTTGTTAATTCATGAAATGTAAACAACATTGTCTGTCTGGTTCAGAATTTACTACCCATCCTAGTAATTGCCCTGGTGAATGTGTAGTGAGTTGCCTTCTAAAACTGTTGCGGTTCTTTTTGGTTTAGGTACATCCATAATGCTGTTAGGGATTCCATGCTCAACAATTTTGAAGGAATGATTTCCAAGTTAGGCTGGTGAGTGGCTTGAGGTTATGGTGCTCCAATGTGTGTTGTCCTGTTCATCAAGATGTTAGTGAGTTTAGGTTTGGCAGATACTGTCTCAGAAGCCTTGATGAATTTCTACAGTGCATCTTGTACTACTGAGCATCAGTAGTGCTGGAATGTTTGATTAGTATCACATTCACAAACAAACAGTATTGTTCTGGGTGGTGTCAGGTTTCTTGTTGTGTTTCTATCCATACAGATGTGGAATATTTCTGACCCCTCATGATTGGTGCCTTGTAGATGGAGGGCTGGCTTTGGCAAATCAGGAATTCACATGCTCTGTTTTGAATTTTATCCTATGGTTTTTTAAAAAAAACAAATTGCTGGGAAAGCACAACAGGCCTGGTAGCATCTGTGGAGAGAAAGCGGAGTTAATGTTTCTGGTTGAGTGACCCTTCCCAAAACCCTCCTGAGCCTATGACTTCCTCTTGTAGCCATAGTTTTAAAGAGCCAGTCTTTCTTTCAATGGCAATCTGTAGGATGGTGTTAAGGTGCCAATCTGTGATAGTACTATGACTAAATGTCAAGTGGCAGTAGTTAGATGCTATCTTGGCAATGGTCACTGCCTGGCACTCGTCTGGCAACAAGTCAGCCCAAGTATATTGTCCAAATCTTGTTCCATTTGGACATTTGAATGTATCATTTTCTGAGGAGGTCTGAATAGACCTGAACACTACAGTCATCAGCAAACATCTCCACATGAGATGAAGCAGCTGAAGATGGTTGCAGAGATCTTCTGAAACTGAGATCACTGACCTCCAGCAATCACTGTCATCTTTTATTTGTGCTGGTATAACCCCCAACCCTAATTCCTATTTACTCCAGTTTTCCCTGGGGCTTCTTGATGGGGTACTTGGTCTGTTGCAGCCTTGATATCAAGGCCAGTGACTTTTGCCTCACTCTGGAATTCTGTTCTTTTGTCCATGTTTGAACCAAGGCTGCAATTGGGCCAGGAGCTGAATGGCATTGACAGAACATAAACTGTATGCCAGTGAGCAGATTATTGCTGAACAAGTGCTGCTTCATACCATTTGAGGACAACATTTTCCATCACAACATACAGACTAGCCAAAGAAATCCACCAAAAACTAATTCACCTAATCGAAGATTCATGCCACTCCATTCATTCCACCCATCAAATCACCAAAAAGTGGATGAAATGATGGTCTCCTTTGACGTTACAGCCCTTTTTCACATCAATCCTCATCAACCTGGCCAAAGAAACACTGGCATCACTACTACGACAACCAGGAGCACAAACACCAGACAGCACCAACTTGGTCAGCAAAGACAATATCCTCAAAATAGTGGGCCTGTGCCTCACCACCCACTTCACATTCAATAACAAAACCTACAAACAAATCAACAGAACACCTATGGGATCACCAATATCAGGGCTCATAGCGGAAGCAGTAATGCAGAGACTTGAACAAGCTGCCTTCCCATCTAGCCAACCTAAACTTTGGGTCTGCTATGTAGATGACACCTTTTCGTAGCAAAATGGAACAAATCAGAGAAAGCATACTACACCAATTTCCTGACGGCGTAAAATTCACAAGAGAAGGAGAAGCACGGTGGCACAGTGGTTTACACTGCTGACTCACAGTGCCAGAGACCCGGGTTCAATTCCTGCCTCAGGCAACTGTCTGTGTGGAGTTTGCACATTCTCCCAGTGTCGGCGTGGGTTTCCTCCGGGTGCTCCAGCTTCCTCCCTCAGTCGAAAGATGTGCAGGTTAGGTGAATTGACCATGCTAAATTGCCCATAGTGTTAAGTGAAGGGTTGAATGTAGGGGAATGGGTCTGGGTGGGTTGCTCTTCTGAGGGTCGGTGTGGACTTGATGGGCCGAAGGGCCTGTTTCAACACTATAAGTAATCTAATCTTTAAAAAAAACAACAGACTCCCATTCTTAGACGTGACAGTTGAACATAGTTAATGGAGAGCTTCAAACCAGCATCTACAGAAAAACGACAAACACCGACCAAATGCTTAACTTCAGAAGTAATCATCCCAACACCCACAAACTGAACTGCATCAAGACATTATTTCAACAAGCTACATTTCATTGCAGCACCCAAGAACTATAAAAAGCAGAAGAAAAATATCGATACAATATTTTCAAGGAAAACAGGTACCCAATAAACAACCTGCCGATTCCTCAGAAACAAACCTATACAAGCAGCCAAAAACTATAGCCACATTACCTTACATCAAAGACATATTAGCAATGACTTCCAGACTACGCAGACCCCTTGGCAAAACTAACGTTATTTATAGAGTATTATGCACGAATTGTTTTTTAAAAAAAATCTGATGAACTAGCAGGAAACTTGAAACTGGGATACATGAACATTAACTGCTCACCAAAAGACACGACCCACTCATTAGTTTCAAACATCGAGACAATGAAGGATATCACTTTTGACTGGGACAACACACATTTCCTAGGACAGATGAGACAAAGATGCACATGAGAATTCTTTAGATGCATGGCATTCTCCATCAATAAACACATTGATTTAGATTCTATCTGCCTTTCCCTGGGGGGAAAAAGCACTGGAAATAACATCTTAAGAAATAAAGACCCATAAATAGAGAGGTGGGACATTTCACCAGAGACACTCGCTGATGATGTTACTTAATATAGTGACGAAATGTCTGAAAACAAAACCTTCAAGCTCAGTGAGCTAACTTACAGACATCAACCTGAGCTATAAACTTTCCTTAAAAAAAAATGCTAATTGGCCAGATTATACTTGTGTATATCTGATATCTGGATAATTTCTCAAGTTGTTAGAACAGCTTGGCTAGGGGTATGGCAGTTCTGGAGCACACTTCTTTAGTACGGTTGCTGGAATATTGTCAGAGCCAATGGCCTTTGCCATCCATTGCATTCAGCCATTTCTTGATATTTTATGCAGTGAACCAAATTGGCTGAAGATTGACATCTGAAGGAGGATTTTTAAAAATTGTTCAGAGTGGATGCTGCTGGCTTAGCCAGTATTTATTGCTCATCCCTAAATGCCTAGGGAGTAGTTTGAGTTGACCATACCTCTGTAGATATGGAATTCAATGTAGGCCAGACCAGGTAAAGATGGCAGATTTTCTTCTTTTAAGGATGCCAGTGAGCCACGTGGGTTTTTAATGCCAATTGACAGTGGTTACATGTCACCATAGGGGTAGGTTTTTAAAAATTTGATTTGATTCAAATTTCACCATCTGCTACAGTATAATTTGAGCCTATGTCCCCAGAACATGTATCAGCATGCTTGAGTCAAGCTCTCAGCTCTGTTTCATCATGGCCAGCATGATGGCAGGGTAAATACTTTTAGATCATCTTCTAAGCCTTCCTGAGAGAGTGCAATATTGCTATCTACTTCTGCACACCTCCAGATCAAGATTGTCTAAGCTGGACAAGAGGCATTCGTGAAAATGTCAACCATTTTCAGCCTGTCTGACAGAGTCAATTGAAGGTCAAGTACAAACTAAGGAGCATGAAAAACCACCAATCTCATTAAGAACTGCGTCTCCTCTATGTCAGGGTATGAAGCTTCAGCAGTTTACATGACTCAAGCTCAACAATAGAAGAAAGTCCTCCTCAGTTTTGACAGTTTGCCTAAGAACAAAAGACTAAGTGCCTTTGTGTCATTGATCACTTCTGGTACCCTCAATCCCTGAATAACCCTGTGCGTCTAAATGCTTTGGAAGCTGTTTATTAATGTCCGGAACTAAGAACTGTTGAGATCTTTGTGCACATTGGGAAGATTTGGATCTTTTTGTATTCTTTGAAATTCAGAGGAAAGTTATAGACCTGACTATCTCTCCACACTGCTACATGATCTGAGTATTTCCAGGATTTTCTGCTTTTATAACTGTTTAGCTGGATAGGCCATCTAAAAATAGAATTATATCAAATCTTTTATTTCTGTGAACTGAGTTTAATTCTAGACTGAGGCCCTTAATCAACACATTGAAAACAATAGTGATTGAATGCGAATTTGGGCCTTCCAAATGAATTATATTTGCATTCATGGAAAGTGGCATTCATTTGGCAAGACTGGGGTGTGAGAAGTGTAAGTACAATGCTAAGGAAGGATGAGTTTCAAATAATCGAATAATAACGAAAATTTAGTTTCTGAATTTATCTCCTTTCTGAAAGCCCTATTGATTAACTATGTTTTGTGCCCCTAAATGTCAATGCAGCAGTGTCACCACAAGAGCTGGTGCAGTTTAGCCAATCCTACCTATATATTTATACAATTGTATGTGAGGGCAGGTTGGGCTTTTTACTTTTGTGTTCTCTGCATTGTTTTGAGTTGTATTGTTTTTTTTTGTATTAAAAAAAAAATTTCAATAAAATATAGTTTAAAAAACTGTTAACAAAAAATTAGCATAGCTGAAAAATCTTAAATGCTCTGAAGAGATGACTAAAATAGTGGAGAGTTCAGTGTTTCTAGATATTATGTGAACGTCCAGAACAGACTCTTAGTTGAAGCCAATGAAAGCGAACCCAAATTCTTGTTTCGGAAATTGGCCATGCAGCAGAACATCAGGATGGTCGTTAAGCACTAATTGACAGGATGAGATTAGTGATACATGTAAGCATTTCCCTCTGTCATCTTTGTCTTCGTCTTCTGGATTTCTGCTTCACAGGTTACTGATCAGGGGTGATCAGAGACCTTTCTTCATAAATTTTTACCTCCAGTTGTTCTTCGATCTTTTTTCCACGTGACTAAACAGTCCATTTTTTGACCTACAGATCTTTGGAAGATGGGAGAGGATGTCCCACTAAGTATTGTGATCTGGCATACAATGTTTGCTTTTTTTTCTACTGCTGTGCCTCATTAAGATGTGATTCAATGCATTACACAACTTCATGAATAAAGTGTTGCTTTGATGTCTGAACAACTGACATAAAGTTTCTCCCAGTCAGTAATAGAATAAAGAACTTTATAATGCAATACAGGCCCTTTGGTCTTCGATGTTGTGCCGACCGATGGAACCAATCTGAAGCCCTACACTATCCTATTCTATCCAATCGATCCAATCTATTTAATTTTCATCCATATGTCGATCCAGTGACCATTTAAATGCCCTTAAAGTTGGCATATCTACTACTGTTGCAGGCAATACGTTCCACACCCCTACTGCTCTGAGTAAAGAAACTACCTCTGACATCTGTCCTATATCATCACCCCTCAATTTAAAGCTATGTCCCATTGTGCTAGCCATCGCCATCTGAGGAAAAAGACTCTCACTGTCCACCCAATCAAACCCTCTGATTATCTTGTATGTCTTAATTAAGTCATCTCTCAACCTAGTCTCTAACGAAAACAGCCTCGAGTCCCTCATAAGACCGCCTCTCCATACCAGGCAACATCCGAGTAAATCTTCTCTGAACCCTCTCCGAAGCTTCCACATCCTTCCTATAATGTGGTGACCAGAACTGTACGCAATACTCCAAATGTGGCTGCACCAGAGTTTTGTACAGCTACAACATGACCTCATGGCACCAAAACTCAATTTTTCTACCAATAAAAGCTAACACACCATATGCTTTCTTAAAGCCCTATCAACCTGGGTGGCATTTTTTAGGGATCTACGTACATGGACACAGAGATCTCTCTGCTCATCTCCACTACCAAGAATATTGGCATCAACCCAGTATTCTTTATTCCTGTTACTCCTTCCAAAATGAATCATCTCTGTTTTCTGCATTAAACTTCATTTGCCACCTCTCAGCCTAGCTCTGCAGCTTATCTATGGGCCTCTGCAACATCCTTAGTCACTATCCACAACTCTCCCGGCCTTGGTGTAATTTGCAAACTTACTAACCCATCCTTCTACACCCTCATCCAGGTCATTTATAAAAATGGCAACCAGTTTTGGCCCCAAAACGCATCCTTGTGGTACACCATTAGTAACTGAACTCCAGGATGAACATTTCCTATCAACCACCCCACCCTCTATTTTCTTCCAGCCAGCCAACTTCTGATCCAAACTGCTAAATCACCCTCAATCCCATGCCTCTGCATTTTTTGCAATAGGCTATCGTGGGGAGCCTTACCAAACGCTTTAGTGGAATCCATATACACCACATCAACTGCTTTACCCTCCTCTACCTGTTTGGTCACCTTCTCAAAGAACTCTGAGGTTTGTGAGGCACGACCTACCCTTCACAAAACAGTGTTGACTATCCCAAAGCAACTTATTCCTCTCTCTAGATGATTATAAATTCTATCTCTTATAACCTTTTCCAGCACTTTGCCTAGAACCGAAGTAAGGCTCACTGGTCTGTAATTTCCAGGGTTGTCTCTACTCTCCTTGAACAAGGGAAGAACATTTGCTATCCTCCAGTCTTCTGGCACTATTCCTGTAGACAATGACAACATAAAGATCAAAGTCAAAGGCTCTGCAATCTCCTTCCTGGCTTCCCAGAGAATCATAGGATGAATCTTAGGATAAATCCCAACTGGACCCGGGGACTTGGCAATTTTGGAAAATGTGAAGATAGAGAACACCACCACCATGTGAATGTCAAACCCATCTTGTCTAGTAGCCTGTTTCTCAGTAATCTCCTCAACAACATTGTCTTTTTCCAGTGTGAATACTGATGAAAAATAATTGTTTAGTGCTTCTCCATCTCCTGAGACCCCATGCACAACTTCCCAACACTATCCTTGATAGAACCTAATTTTTGTCTCGTCGTTCTTTTATTCCTGACATACCTATATAAAGCTTTAGGGTTTTCCTTGATCCGACATGCCAACGACTTCTCATGTCCCCTCCTGGCTCTTGGCTCTCTGTTTCAGTCTTTCCTGGTAATTTGTAACTCTCAAGTGCCCTTAACTGAGCCTTCATGTCTCATCCTAACATAAGCTGTCTTCTTCCTCTTGACAAGAGATTCAACTTCTGTAAACAATGGCTCCCTCTCTCAAATACTTCCTCCTTGCCTGACCCATGCATGTCAAGGAACACAGCTGTTCCTTGAATAAGCTCCAGATTTCAATTGTGCCCATTCCCTGCAATTTCCTTCCCCATCCTATGCATTCGAACACTCCCCTTCAAATGACAGTAGTGTCAATATTGTCATTTGAAGAGCTTGAATATTTTTTAAAAATCCATTTTCTTTGCCCTTCCCTGGATTATGAGGAGAAAGTGAGGTCTGCAGATGCTGGAGATCAGAGCTGAAAATGTGCTTTTCCAGCAACACATTTTCAGCTTCTTCCCTGGATTATGCCTATTTTGAGAGTTGAGAAAACAGGACCTGACGACCATTACAGTATCTTGCCATCTGGACACCTTATGAAGTCCAGTGAAATTGTATTTGCTGTGTCTCTTTTTTTTTCCAGTCATTCAATGAGGGCATTGCTGGCTAAGTCAGCATTTACTGCCCATCCCTAATTGTCCAGAGTGCAGTTAAGAGTCAACTACGTTGCGGTGGTTCTGGAGGCCAGACCAGGTAAAGATGTCCGTTTTCTTGCCTGAAGCACAGTAGTGAACTAGATAGGTTTTTCTGACAATAAAAGGATTCACAGTTATCGTTAATTCCTTATTCTTTTTTTGAATTCAAATGAATTAATATTTACCTGAATACTTGTGGAGTTGCCTTTAAGAAGGACACTGTTTGATTGTCCTCCAGTTGAATGCAGGTGACATGCTAGTTCAGGTACACAATCCTTTATCCGAAATGCGTGGGACCAGCTGGTTTCGGAATTTGGAATTTTTGAATTTCAGAATAAGTGAGAGTTCAATGGTGAAAGTTTGAAAAAAAAACTTAGCGGACAGCAGACTCAGTGTTATAACAGAATTGAGGCCCCCCGTGGTGATGCATTTTGGGTGTCCAAATGCATGAGGAAAAAATACAGTAAATGGTTGGACCCTTAGGAGCATTGATGTATGGACGGATCTTGGTGTGCAAGTCCATAGCTCCCTGAAAGGAGCAACACAAATGAATAAGATAGTAATGAAGGTGTATAACTTGCTTGCCTTCATTGGTTGAGGCACTGAGTGTAAAAGTTGGCAAGTTACGCTGTAGTTGTATTAATCGAGGCTACATCTGTGTACAGTTCTAGTTGCCAAACTCAGAAGGTTTTGGAAATAGTGCAAAAGAGATTTACCAGGAACTTGCCTGAATTGGAGTATATTTGCTGAGTAGAAGATTTTGCTAGTGTGTTGGAGGCTGGAGTGAATAGTTTGAATCTGTTTTCCAGAGTGGAAATGTCAAATACTAGGAGATAAATTTTAAGAGATGTACAAGGAATTTTTTAAATCCCACAGTTGGAAAGTGTCTGTAATGTGCTACCAGGGGAGATGGAAGAAGTAGAGACGATAGCAGTTTTTAAGAAGCACTTGTATGAAAAGGCAGGGAATAGGGGGATACAGACCATGTGCAGGCAAATTCTCCTAACCATCCTGTCATTCACTGCATACTTTCCTCTTGAATTTGACCCCTCAAAATCCATCACCTCTCACTTGTCTGGATTAACTTCCATTTGCCATTTCCTTTCTACTCCACTTTCCAACTTGTCTGTCTGCTCCTGTATCCTTTTGATAACCTTCCTCACTATCCATAACTACTCCAATTTTTGTATTGTCTGATGATCAGACCACCTACATTTTCATCCACATCATTTAGTATGTAAAGAGTTCCCTACAGTGATCCTTGTGGAACATCACTGGCTACTGACCTTAAGACAGAAGAGCAACTGCAGTCTCCTATGACCAAACCAATATTGTATCCAACTTGCCAACTCGTCATGGATGCCATGTGACCTGATCTCCTGGACTGGTCTACCATGAGACCTTATCAATTTTTTTATTAAATTCTACATAGACAGTATCTAGTGCCCTACCCTCATCAATTACCTTTGTTACCTACTCAAAAAAACTCAATTAAGTTTGACACAAGATCTCCCCCATATAAAGCCACGCTGACTATCCCAAATATGTCTAATCTTCAATTTCTTGACAACTGATGTAAGGCTTACTAGTTTATAATTTCCTGGATTAGCCCTGTTGCCTTCCTTAAACAAAGGAACAACGTTTGCTCTAGGTTAAGGTGAGCGAGAGAAAGTTGAAAGGCCATGTGCTAGGCAAATTTTTTTACATGGATGGTGGTGAGATGTCTGGAATGTACTGCCTGTGGAGTTGGTAGAAGCAGATATGATAACAATGCTTCAGAGCCACTGAGACACATGAACAGGCAGGGAATAGAGGGGTATGGACCATATGCAGTCAGAAGGGATTGCCATAAAATGGCATCCTATTTTGTACAGACATGGTGGGCTGAAGAGCAGGTGCCTGTGCTTTACTCTATGATTCATGCTAAATTCCATTTGTTCTCAGGATGTTGTTTCTCAAGAATAACTTAGAATGTTGGAAAATTTTCAACTGCTCGACCCTAAATCCACAGTGGTAACTGATGTTCTCGATGCTATCTCCTCATACACTGTGGTGGAATCTGTGGGTAAACCTTCATCAATAGACCAGTTGCAATGAGCAATCACAGGATGAAAGATTTCTTCTCTGGTTTTTCGAATGTGGTGAGGTTTTGCTTCTATCAAGGCCCCTTAGATAAACTGGTTTGGCATCGCCTTAAACTTACCTCCACTAAGCTGTGCCTGTTAACACAATTATCCAGTTTAATGTAGGATATTACATAGGAACGCAAGTAGGCTATTCAGCCTTTTGAGTCTGTCCTGCCTTTTGATGAAATCATGGCTGATTCTTGATTCCCTTGCTGACTAAAAATGTCTATCTTGACCTTGTGCATATTTATTCTGGCTGAACTCAGTTGCATTAAAATGAGCCTTGCCTAAATCTAGTATGTTCGCTATCCTTTCTAAATACCCAGGCTGAAATTTTCAAACACTTGATTTCATATTTGGTTATTGACAAACTGAAAGCCAACCTTTGACCAAATACTGACATAGGTCAAACCTGTCCTTATGTGATGAGTCACTCATCTTAGGAATTGCCTAATGAAACTTCTCAAATACTTCTAATATATGTATGCCCTTCCTTAAGTGGGGTGACTAGAACTGTAAATAGTACTTCGTGCAAGTTATTTGCCTCCATTTTTGATGAGATATTTTAAAAGTAAATTTTTTTTCTGTTAGATAATAACCCTCAGTCTTTCTTGGAGAGCTACCCAGTTTCTACTATGCCAGTTCCTATAGTAACTCTCTTCTCTTTTAGGAACTGTTTTACAAGATTTACAAGAATAAAGCCAGAACTCTTGAGATTATACCTATTAGGAAAGGTATATTCAGAATGGAATAAAAACATTTCACTTTTTCTCTTAAAATGGAGATTGAGTATTATCAAGTAAAAGCTTAATAAATTATGAAAGGGTTTGAGGGAAGCACCCTGACTACAGATGGTGAAGAATGAAACTAGAATCTGACAATGCACCAAATATGGGGCAAGGTGAAGAAGCAGGCCTTCATTACCAAGATCTTCAACCCAACCATTTTCAGCTGCTTCATCAATGACTTGCTGTCCATCGTAAGATCAGAAGTTGGGATGTTAGCAGGTGATTGCAGAATGTTCACCAATTAAGACTCAGATACTGTAGCAGTCCATGTTCCAATGGAACAAGATCTGGACAGTATCCAGACTCTGAGCTGACAAGTGGCAAGTAACATTTGTGCTAAGCAGATGCCAGGCTATGACCATCACCAAAAAGAGACAATCTAATCACTGCCCATGTCATTGAATGGTGTCACTGTCACTGAATCCCCACTGTCAATGTCCTTTTGGTTACCATTGATCAGGAATTCAACTGGACTCACCATATAAAGACATTGGTTACAAGAGCAGGTCAGAGATGAGGAATACGGAGTAAGTAGTCTCCTGACCTGTGCATCATCTACAAGGCACAAGTCAGGAGTGTAATGGAATGGTCCCCACTTGCCTGGATGAGTGCAACTCCAACAACACTCAAGAGGCTTGACACCATTTAGGACACAACAGTCCACTTAATTGGCACCACATTCACAAACTTTCACTCCCTTCACCCACTGACATCTAGTAGCAGCATTGTGTATTGTCTGCAAGATGCATTTTAGAACTTCATCAAAGATCCTTGGACAGCGCCTTCATCTAGAAGAATGAGCAGCAGACTCGGGAACAGTGCCGCTACCTGTAAATTTCCCTCCACTCGCTGTCCTGAATTGGAAATATATTGCCCTTCATTCACTGTTGGTTCAAGTCCTAAAATTACATTCCCAACAACATTTGAGAGTTGAATCACAGCAGGCGTACTGTAGTGGTTCAAGAAAGTAGCTTACCACCACCATCTTGAGCAGCTAGGAACAGTCAGTAAATGCTAGTCAGCCGGTGAGACCCACATCCCACAAGTGAATAAAAATTGTTAACAAGTGATCAAATAAGGAATTCTGAAGCAAATTTCTCACCCAGTGGTGAGAATGGAAGTAGTTGAGGTTGATAGATTGATGTATCTAAGAGAAAGCATAAATCCATTTTGTAAATATACAAAATGGAAAGGAGTAGAGGGTAATGCTGTTAGCTAAAATGTTGGAGGATAGGAGGAGCCTCTGGTGGAGCATACTTAGAATAGACTGGTTGGGATAGATAGTATGTTTTTGTACTATATATTGTGAAATTGCAAATGTCAATTAACTGCAATCCAAATACCTTTCCTGATTGTCATTTCACCAACAGTAAATGCCCTGTCAACTAATGTTGTAAAATGGAAATGCAGCCCTTTTCCTATTTTTCTTAACATTTGACTAACTGCCCACGAAAGGCTAAAATCAAGAGGATATTAATTGTTGACTTGAGGATTATAAGTTAACTTTTAAAACATCTGAGAGTTCTTCCAAAAAAGGTCGATTTATATGCTGACTATAAAATTTGAACTATTAGTGTCTAGTTTTTCAAGCCCATACTTTATCATAAACTGAACATTGCACCTGTATGTACAAACAAAACAGATGTATGCTGGTTAAGAAAGACTTAACAGCAGCTGCTTCCAGTGAAGAGAACTGAGCATGAATTCAAATTTTGTATAACACAAGTTATGCTCCACAAATTGTGTGGTTGTTTAAAAAGTATAATTATGACTTTGCCAATCAATTTAATCTTTCTGTGAGAGCTAAAAATAAAGACCACTGTGCCAAAAACAATGAAGTTGCTGATTTTTGGATATTTTGCTGATGTTTCTGGTTTTTGTTATTAGTATGATAAGCTATTTGACAAAATTGAACTGCTTTATATCATTGAAAATTTACTTTAGAATAGGCTTTGTGTCTAAAAGCTGTTTGGACATGTTTGTTCTCATTAAGGTGAGCTAGATTGGAGTTTTAGATTAGATTAGATTAGATTAGATTACTTACAGTGTGGAAACAGGCCCTTCGGCCCAACAAGTCCACACCGACCCGCCGAAGCGTAACCCACCCATACCCCTACATTTACCCCTTTACCTAACACTACGGGCAATTTAGCATGGCCAATTCACCTGACTTGCACATCTTTGGAGTGTGGGAGGAAACCGGAGCACCCGGAGGAAACCCACGCAGACACGGGGAGAACGTGCAAACTCCACACAGTCAGTCACCTGAGGCGGGAAATGAACCCGGGTCTCTGGCGCTGCGAGGCAGCAGTGCTAACCACTGTGCCACCGTGCCGCCCAGTTGTTGGTGGGAAAGCTAGGGATGGAATACAGAATTGTGCTTGCTGGCTGATTTTTTTTTTAAACCGTAGCAATTTATGCGGTGGCATTCCGAAGTGTTTAGTTTTAAGACCACTGCACTTGGGCATGCATTAATTAATGACTTGGATTTGGGAGTAATATACCAATCTGCAAATGGCATGGAATTCTGAAATCTATTAAATTTGAGAATAGTAATAGACTTTCAGAGAATACAAACAAATGAAATGGTTGGATGCAAGAGTATTGAGGCAGTGAGTCTGAAGAAAGAACATAAAGTTCAATAGTACACTTTTAAAGCAGGTGCCGCAACAGACATTTTGTGGATGCATGATTGCAAAATATTGAAGGTGCACGACAGGATAGTAAAGCAATTAAGAAGACGTGGGATGCTAGGTTAAAGGAATGGGAGCATAGAAGACATCCTAAATCTGGATAAATATTACTTTAGTCCCAGCTCGAGTATTTTGTCCAGTGCCAAGCATCATCTTTTAAGAAAGGTGTGAAGGAAATGGAGATGGTATAGAAATGATCCTACTGAAACCTAATTATGTCCTAAATTGGAGGAGATGGGGTTATTCCTTTTTGAGAAAAGACTTGTAAGAAGATTTGGTAGAGGTGTTTAAAATAAGGGCCTTAGATGGGGAAAAAACAAAACTGTTTCCAGTAGATGGTGGTCAATAACTTGAGGGCATAAATGTGTGATGAACAGCAAAAGAACTTGAGGTGGTCTCAGGAAAAACATTTACGCATCAAGTGGTATTTGAAAAACACTGCCTGACAGATGGTGGAAACCAATTCTTATAGAAAAAAAGAATTAGATAAATATTTGAAGCAAACTGCGGGATTGTGTTCAAATAACGACCGAAATAGGTGAGTGGTGAAAATATCCTCTTTATTCAACAACCACAGTAGCACAATTTCGAGGCAGCAATAGAATTCCAAAATACAGTTCTTAAATTAGCGTCTTTACACACAGTTCTTGCATATGTTAAAATTCCATTACTATGGTGTTATATTGTTTTTTATCTATATATTATAGTACACAAAGGTTTGAGGGGTTTCTGTCCTGGGAGACAGGAGATCAGTCAAACCTTTGTGTCTGTCCAGCCTGCTTGCATAATTAAGAAGTGTTAGTCCTTTTGTCCTTAAGCTAGTAAACGTAAAAAAAAAAACTAGGCCTATATGTTCCAAATAAGTTAGCAATTTTACCTGTACTTAAAGAATAAAGGATATTAAACAGATTACCACAACTGGGTTGTGAGATTCATTTACTATTTGCCGTGTTAGTTTCATTTCATTCATGAAATTTCACAAAGTGCTGTTTTGACAGTTTCTTAAAGGGATAATGGCCCAGCTAAAAGGTAACAAGTACATTTTATTTGGGGAAACTGGTGGTTTAGGTCTGAGAGGCAGTTGGTAAGGGCTGATTAATATTATAATCTTTTGGGGAGACGTGCTGGCTAGGTTGGTATTGTTCTGAATACGCTACACTTATTTATTGAGGTAAATTGGCCTAAACACTACTTGTGGCAAGGGCTGCTAAGGTGTGAAAACTCAGTAATGCGTTTGAAAGGGTTGCTTTGATTAGAAAGGGTTGTTTTAATTTGCTCTGTTTCATTGTAAAATATACTACAAAACTGCGGTTTTATGAATTAATGGAAGTGTTACAGTAGGAGTTATGAACGAATGAAACAGGGCCACAGTATTCACTTGTGGGTTAGTAACGGATTTATGAATGAATAAATATAAAGCGCTTGTGAGTGGCTTAGTGAAGGGACCTGGAATACTACAACTCAAAATGAATTGCAGGGAGCTATAGTAAGGGAGCAGTAGTAAAGAGACCTTGGAGTGCAGGTTCATAGCTCCTTGAAAGTGGAGTCGCAGGGAGATAGGATAGTGAAGAAGGCGTTTGGTATGCTTTCCTTTATTGGTCAGAGTATTGAGTACAGGAGTTGGGAGGTCATGTTGCGGCTGTATAGGACATTGGTTAGGCCGCTGTTGGAACATTGCGTGCAGTTCCGGTCTCCTTCTTTTCGGAAAGATGTTGTGAAACTTGAAAGGGTTCAGAAAAGATTTACAAGGATGTTGCCAGGGTTGGAGGATCTGAGCTATAGGGAGGCTGAACAGGCTCGGGCTGTTTTCCCTGAAGTGTCGGAGGCTGAGGAGTGACCTTATAGAGGTTTACAAAATTGAGGGGCACGGATAGGATATATAGTCAAAGTCTTTTCCCTGGGGTTGGGGAGTCCAGAACTAGAGGGCATAGGTTTAGGGTGACAGGGGAAAGATATGAGAGACCTAAGGGGCAACTTTTTCTCACAGAGGCTGGTACGTGTATGGAATGAACTGCCAGAGGATGTGGTGGAGGCTGGTACAATTGCAACATTGAAGAGGCATTTGGATGGGTATATGAATAGGAAGAGTTGGGAGGGATATGGGCCAGGTGCTGGCAGGTGGGACTAGATTGGGTTGGGATATCTGGTCGGCATGGATGGGTTGGACCGAAGGGTCTGTTTCCAAGCTGTACATCTCTATGACTATGACTCTAGTAGTAAAACTGTTGCTTTTCAAGAGTTAGTGCTGAATGATTGGTCTAATGGTGTCCTTCTGCAATGTACTCATTTGTTTATTTATTTGGCAGTTTATCTGTTGAAGTGCAAGTTAAATTGTCCGATTGGAAACTGCGCATTGGCAGTGTGTAGCTATTGCATTACTCTTGATGGAAACTAGGTTCTTAAGCAAGGTTATATTTTTACTGATTTTAAACAATATGATCTTAGTTACATTGCACTTTTTGTGAATCCCACTTTAAATGTGGTTTACCAGGTTAACTTTATGGCAGTTTTACAGGCATTCACTTAAGATCATTATGCATTAAAATTCATCTTCATTTCTGAGTGCTTAGACAATATGGCCAAGCTGAGAGAACTTTTAAAGAGGATTCCATACAATTCAGCAAGTTGGATCAATTTGCACCCCAGCATGTATCACTTCTACCTGCAACAACCATTAAAATGCAAAGAACATAGAAACCTTTAAGTGTGCAGAGAAAGATTGTTAGAATAAGTTTCGAGATGAGGGACCTGTTATCTGGAGAGAATGTTTTCCTTAAAGCAGAGAAGGGAAAGGAGCGATTTAATAGATGCTCAGAGCTTGGAAGGATCTTTGTGTTTGGCATGGTCTTCCAAATCTATTGAAATGGTGTGCCAAACCACCTTTAATGCTCTTTGTAAGATCTTGTAGAAATTACCTGGATTCAAGAGCATTGATTTTGTTAACCTTTACGTCTGGTTCAATTTAGTGCCACTTTTAAAGATCATATTGCATTTGAAGTCCATTTCCATTTAAAACTACCATTTCTCACCTTGAAAATGCTGCTTCACTTTTATTTCTATAACTGCCCTTCCTGCTCAGGTATCAGTCTTTTCTTAGTATTTTATGATCTTTGTTACAAACGATAGTGTTCCCAACTTGGTGCCAACAACTAAATTCTGAAATTGAGTATCCAGAACACTCACCACTGTTTAAATACCACCCATGTATGTTTTGACTTTTCGTTTATACCCAGCATTTGCTCTCTGTACTCCATGTGGGCATGTTCCTGAGAATTCTATTTCATCCTTCATTTTCTTCAGTTTCTCATTCAGCATCATTTATCAAACTTTTCTCCCCCAAGACATTTAAATCACATCTACTCTTTTCATTTTTTTTTTCCCAAATGAACTTCTGTTTGGGTGATTAAGCATGATGTGTCTGAGGATTGACAGGGCAAGGTGAATCCTATCTATGCATCTAATTATTGTATAGCCTTTTTGTCAAGTTTTTCCTTCACCTCCGCTCCAGAGAAAACAACCCTAGTTTTTCTCGCCTCTCTTTTATAGATCATATTCTCTAATCCAGGCAGTATCCTGGTAAACCGCTTCTGCACCCTCTCCAAAGCTTCTACATCCTCCTTGTAATACGGTGACCAGAATTGAATATAACACTGTGTGGCCTAACCAAAGTATTGCAAAGCTGCAACACGACATCAAGATTCTTATACTCAATGCCCCAACTAATAAAGCGCAGCAGGTCAGGCAGCATCTAGGGAACAGGAGAATCGACGTTTCGGGCATTAGCCTTTCTTCAGGAATGAGGAAAGTTGGTCCAGCAGGTTAAGATAAAAGATAGGGAGGAGGGACTTGGGGGAGGGGCGTCGGAAATGTGATAGGTGGAAAGAGGTCAAGGTGAGGGTGATAGGTCAGACTGGGGTGGGGGCGGAGAGGTCGGGAAGAAGATTGCAGGTTAGGAAGGCGGTGCTGAATTTGATGGATATAAAAGATAGGGAGGAGGGACTTGGGGGAGGGGCATCGGAAATGTGATAGGTGGAAAAGGGCTAATGCCCGAAACGTCGATTCTCCTGTTCCCTAGATGCTGCCTGACCTGCGCTTTTCCAGCAACACATTTCCATCTCTGATCTCCAGCATCTGCAGACCTCACTTTCTCCCCAACTAATAAAGGCAAATATGCCTTCTTTACCACCCTATATACTTGTGCGGCCACTTTTCAGGGAGCTATGGACTTGAACCCCAAGATCTGTCTGCCATTAACTGAATACTTCACTAAATGTAGAATAATAGGGTAGGGGAATGGGTCTGGGTGGGTTACTCTTCAGAGGGTCAGTGTGGATTTGTTGGGCCAAATGGCCTGTTTCCATACTGCAGGGATTCTATGATTTGATCTCCCAAAGTGCAGCACCTCACAGTTGCCTGGATTAAACTCCATCTGCCATTTCTCTGCCCATACTGGCAACTGATCTATATCCCATTTTATCCTTTGACACCCTTCTATACTATCCACTACTCCACTGGCCTTTGTGTTATCTGCAAACTCATTAACCCACCCAACTACAAATTCATCCATTTAGGTATACCTCAAAAAGGAGAGGTTGAAGCACATTTTAGATTTGACATTCTTAAATCTCACAGCACAATATTCATTTCCACGTATTTTTTTTAAATACGTGTGTGTGTGAGACTCCGCTATTTCTTCCCTTCTCTCCACATCTTCTGATCTTAACAGTTCGGCTCCAGTGGCTTACATGCTTGAAGTTTGAGTAACTAGTTTGTCCAATAGATGAGATAATCAACTTGCATTCACATTTCAGTATGCAGTTGTGCTGAAACATCTTTGCTTCAACTTCACAGAAATTGTCTTCAGGGGTCCTAACTGTTTTAGTAGCTTGCCTGCATTTCTACTTGGCTGCTACTTATTGTCTACTTTATAAGCATATAGATTACATCTACCGCTCTGCCCTCATCAATCCTCTTTGTTACTACTTCAAAAAACTCAAGTTTGTGAGACATGATTTCCCATGCATAAAGCATGTGCTTCAGCTTTAACTAAAAGGTTCTCCAGTCATTGGTTTGAAAACATGTTTAATTTTAAGTTTATTTAAAACCTGCAAATTCGAACATTTTGAGTGTGTTATTTTAAAGATTTGGGATCTGGGGTGACCTTTTAGTATCTTAGTATCTTGGTAGATTTAACTAAGTTTTTCATTTAAATGTTCTTAATGTAAACGGTGACTGAACTTCACATCAACCTATTCAGTCAACTAGCCAAGGTGATTTATCCAGTTCCAAAGAGGAAAAGCATTTGAAACATTTGCTTTTTCTCTCTCCACAGAAAATCACCAGATTAGACTATTTACAATATTTTCATTGTAGTAATTTTTATTGTGCACTTCCATTACAAATACAAATGTACAGAATGTTTATTATGTTTGCAGCTATGCGTAACTGAGTTTCCCTTGAAGATACTTAGCTATTGTTCCTATGCCATAGTACCCAAGCACAGGAATCAAATAGAACACTTTTTTTCCCAGTGCTGGCGAGTTCTGATGGTATTTAAGTGGCAAGAACCTAGTACAAAAGTATACAAACCCAGTAGCACCAGCTTGGATCTTCTGCAGTTTAAAAAATTCAGAAGTTGGCTACCTTACATTGAAGATTACATTTTATTTAAAAATGGTGTTTCATTTTGCCACCTTTGCTAAATGTTGCTACCAAAGTAAGATCTATAATGTGGAGATATGTTGCAAACTAATTTACTTTTTTGAACAGAAATGGCACATTGCACTGAATTTTCTCTTCTCTTAGTGTTTTGACCACTGAGATTTATGACACCTGGCCTATCATGCCTTTCTTTTGCAATCCTTCACTCTTCACTGTATTAATTATGCAACTGGGTTCTTTGATGTTGTTCTCGTGCAGCTGCGCAGTAGCGCTGCAGGGAGATTCTGGTGTTACGCTGCTAGTGCCGCAGTTAAAGCCCAGCTACACATTATTCAGATACTGCAAATTAGAAACTACCTCTCGTTGGTGTTGATCACTGAGCATTTGGCCCTAAATGCAACAATAAGTTTTTCTGCTCTACTGGAAAGTGCTAATGGATAGGATGATAGAGGGAGGACAGTCCCTTTTTTTTTAATATTTTTAATTCATTCATGGGATGAGGATGTCCCTGGCCAGAGCAGCATTCATTGCCTAACCCTAATTGCCCTTTTCCTGCTTGTTGTCAAATGAGGCTTTTTAACCAGACCTAGCCAGCCTGGACTGAGATAGAGATCTGTGCTGTGTTCTGGGTTAAAAGCAACAGCTAGCTAAAATTTGTTCGCTGCAAGGGAGAGTGCTACCAACTCCCTCTGCTACTTTGCACACTAACTTGATCACTGCACTCTCATCTCACCAATTGCAAGGTTCGCTTTACTTTCACTAAGTAGGGACTACCTTCCAGATCAGTGAGAGAACTTTAAAGCACAAAGCCAGCCCTTGCTCTTGGAAATAGTTTTAGTCAGGTTATCTCTCACTTTTCATTGACACATTCTGTCCTACTTAATTAGATGGTCTTTCTTTTCAGTGTTATGATTATCATCTTCGTTTTCATCCTCAAAGATTGCCGAAATCTCTCATTTCTCCTCTATGCAGCACATCACCCCCCAGTGTCCAATACTCCAGAAAAAAACAGCCCCAGTCTATTCAGCCTCTCCCTATAGCTCAAACCCTCCAACCCTGGCCGCATCTTTTTAAATCTTCTTTTCTGAACCATTTCAAGTTTGACAACATCCCTCCTATGGCAGGGAGACCATTGCATGCAGTATTTCAATAATGAGAGCTATGTAATAGATAGTTGATAGAAGTTGTCCTTTTTCTACAATGTGGGACTTCAAGACTAGGCGGCACATTCTTCAAGTGAGAAGAGAGGGAGATCCAAGATGGCAGCGGTCTGACTGGTCTACTGTGCTGGGCTCTGTGCCATACCCCCTGGCAAGGTTGACCTTTACCCCACCCCCTCCCTTTCTCCACCCTTCGGAGAAAAATTGCTAATAAAAAGTTACTGAATATCTGGAGCTGCTAGAATTGTGGTTTGACAGCTCTGAGATCAGGATGAAGGCGAATTAAGGAAAAGCGGCGAAAGGACTGCAGCAGGCAGGGCACTTCCCTACCATGTCAGAGGTGCCCGTAGCCATTGCTCAAACTCCCGGGACAGCCCCTTTGGATTTAATGGGGCAGCAGCGTTTACCCTGAGTTTGCCAAACTCTGAGAAAAGATTGAAGCAGCGGTGGAACTGATATCTGCCATGCTGAAAGTATGAGCAGGAGATTCAAACACTCGACCAAAGAGTAGAAGTGGTTGAGCAGAGGACCACGACATCGGAGACCGTGGCAGAGGTCTTGGGAGGAAGGATCCGAACACCAAAAGGTCAGGTTCAGGTCCTTTATGAACAAGTGGATGACCTGGAAAACAGAAGTAGAAGAAACAAAACTTTGCAGCTTATGGGTCTCCTGGAGCGTGAGGTAGGCGAGGACCTCATTGGTTTCCAGGAGAAGTGGCTCCTGAAGCTCCTGGGGCTGGAGTTGGAGTCTGGCCTGATGAGTGTGGAGTGGGCCCACTGGATCGCACTGCGTATATCCGGGCCGTACCCACGCCCCTGCCTGCTCCTATTGCAACTCCTGCACTATAAAGAAAAACAGTTAGTGATTGAAACAGCAAGAAGATTGGGAAGAGATCCACAGGCTTTAATATACAAGGGGTCAAGAATGTTTTTTCAAGACTTCTCAGGAGCCAAAATTATTAAGAGACAGGCATTTGATGAAGTTTAAGAGGAAAGTAAAGGATCTGAACATTCAGTATTCCTTGAGGTTGTGGTGCATTTCACTCATGGAGGGACAGTACATAATTTTGGTTCAGCAGAAAAGGCAAAGGACTTTGTGAACTCTTGGAAATAAAGTACTCTGGTTGGGAGTGGGGGTGGCGTGGTTGGTGGAAAGGGGCACTGTTACGGATGATGGTACAGTTTTTATTCTGTCCCTTTTTCCCCTTCTTTCCCCTTTTTTGTGGTTATCGGTTTTATAGATTTTGTACTGACTTGTTGTAAAACCTGATTTAATCTTATTTCAGTCGGTTGGTTATTGTCTTTGTTTTTTGCTGCTGTCCTTTGTTTTTGGATTGGGGCTGGCTATATCTGTGGATAAGATATGAGGAGGGGGAAGGGTGGGCATCCAATGTTTGTTGCATCCATTGCTCCTGATGCAGTCTCCTCTACATTGGGGAGACTGGACGCCTCCTAGCTGAGCGCTTTAGGGAACATCTCCGGGACACCCACACCAATCAACCACACCGCCCTGTGGCCCAACATTTCAACTTCCCTTCCCACTCTGCCGAGGACATGGGGGTCCTGGGCCGCCTCCACCGTCGCTCCCTCACCACCAGACGCCTGGAGGAAGAACGCCTCATCTTCTGCCGTGGCGGCACAGTGGTTAGCACAGCTGCCTCACAGCGCTAGAGACCCGTGTCCAATTCCTGCCTCAGGCGACTGACTGTGGAGTTTGCACGTTCTCCCCGTGTCTGCGTGGGTTTCCTCCGGGTGCTCCGGTTTCCTCCCACAGTCCAAAGATGTGCAGGTTAGG